>NC_056744.1:612804376-612811876 GCF_019279795.1 Protopterus annectens
ATATATATATATATATATATATATATATATATATATATAAAATAGATAAATATATATACATATATATATATATATATATATATATATATATATACACACACACACACACACACACACACACACACACACACACACACACACACATGTATGTCCACAAATATATAGATACCCATGTGTAGACATATATATGAGCACATATATACAGCATCACATATATCTACACATATAAAGCTTTATACCAATATGCACATGTCTACATATATACAAACACACACACAAACATATATGTATGTAAATACATATCCCCTATATTACTACCACAGTGCTGCATGCTATGTGTGAGGAAACAGCACACATAGCAATACACACAGATATTTACAGCTGTCAGTGTGTGCAATATGGATGGGTATGTCACATGTGAACCCCTTGTTAGGACCACATTGCCCTTGTCTGTGAAGTATGGAATGGGAATATGGGGAAGTATGGCAGGTATAGTTGTGGAGGTGGTCAGGGTTGGCAGATATAGAGGACAGCCTACAGGGGTGGTATGTGACACATGTGGTGGGTAAACACCCTGGATGGTGTGTGTGGTCTGTGATGCGGACACCCCATAGGCCGCAATATGGACATAATGGGATAAAGCCTTCCACCCACTGCTACTCATAACAGCAGTCCACGTCCTGAAGGTGCCTGGCCTGGAGGCTAAGCAGGAGGAGCATGTTGGCCCTGTGAATGTGTACTGGGTGCCTCAGAGTGATGTAACACATCCCACATGTGTCTGCGGAGCCCGTTATGGATCAAACCCTGGACCTGACTTCAAGGGACAGGAACATGCCTGTGTGCCCCCCCCGGGGGGGGGCAACATCCCCTGGGTTGTTTCCACCTGACAGTATTACTGGACCAGTACATGAGGAAGCCCCTGGGTGGGACACACATGTGATGTGACCAGGTAACATGGGCAGATGAGTTTGGAGAGGTGGTTCTGCTGGCCAATAGTACATATACCTGCTACTGTGTCACTGTTATACAACATATTTTGGTAGTAACAGTCTGCACAATCCCAGAACATGTCCAACAGCATGCATAGATAACCACTATAATACAGTATGTCAGATATGCAGCACACACATAGCAAGCATACCACAGGCATATATGGAACCATTGTGGCCTTGACAATGGCATGCAGGTGAATAGTCTGTAACAGGCCAGCAATGATACTGTCCACACAGGGAACATGGCTACAAACACATTGCACAAAGTGTGGTACAGTACAATATCTGCCCCACTGATAGGTAGGCTGTAGCCATACCTAATGGGTTGTGTGCATGGTTTGTTGCCACTGATATGGTGGGGAGTGACAGTGATGTGTAATAAGAACAGTGGTAACCTTGCTGCATGACTTTCTCACACCTGTGTCCATCTTTATGTCTTTCAGGCACAATGTCTCATGGAAGGCTGCCAGCCTACAAAGCAGCAGAAAATGACATCCTGTTGGATGGACTCATTTATCACTATGCAAGCTTGTTTGGCCAGGCTGCCCATGATCAACAGGAGCAGACCATTCAGTGGAATGACCTAGTCCACAGGGTCAATGATGTCAGACTGCACAACCGCAGTTATGAGCAGGTCCAGCATCATTGTTCTGACCTGCTTCGCAATGCCCATAGTCCAGGGGGATCACCTTGCCACAGGGGGGCCATGCCATCCATCCCCTCCTGACATGTGTGGAGGAGCTCCTGGCCAACCTCATGGCACCTGCCCATCCGGCCAGCCACCAACCACCAGACACCTTTGTAGTGGTGGCTGCCACCCACACTCTGACCGCGGAGCATGCAGGTAAGGTCACAGGGCACATCCATAAACCACTGTTGTGTATACATCTGCATCAGTACAGGTAGATCATGCATATCTGACATGTCATAAATATATTTTGTTGCTGCATAGTATTGATAAACAGATGCCCATATGTGGTAGTATTGTGGAAATGTACTGTTGATGTATTGTAATATTGCACCCACCCTGTAGCACTGCCACAGTTGTGGCCACTGACTTTGCATCTCTCACCCTCTTATGTAGGTCATTCTGGGATACCACCAAGGCAGCAGTCTGTAGCTGGTGAGCATGGTTTATGTAGATGCTTGCCAATACACTGGACATGTAATGCAGATGGTATATTCCATGCACACATCTAACACACCTACCCAGAATGCATGCTGTACATGTGCACATATTGTTGCTGTAAAATGCATGGCATCACAGGGGTGACCATGATGGGGTATTGGAATTGTATGTCAGACACCTGCATAATAACTAACATCCTGTCATTGCAGAATGTGTCCACAGGGAGTAACATAATGGTGGGAGATATGGCCTACAGTAGGGACATGTTTGGAACAACACCCATATACAGTGCAACACCAGTGTATATACCTATAGGACAATGGCAACTGCTGCAGAGATACACTATGGCTTAAGGCATCAGAGTGGTCCACATTATCAGTTGGGACTAGGCTGTAACATGTGGTGTTCAGGTTCATAGGTTCATAGGTTCATAGGTTCATACTAGGCTATCTGCCCAAGGGCATTTATAAGCCTAGCCCATAGTTATGTGGCTTTCGCCACCCCTTTAGTTTGAATAAAAACTATGCCTATCATTTTGCTGTGCCTCTGTCAAGCAGTGACACTGAAGTAATCCCTGGGGTATATCTGCAATCTCCCATCCATTGGTCAAGATTCCTCTTGAACAAGGCCAGAGGTGCTCTGCCTCACATGTACCGGATTTTGTTCCACAGCATAGGAGTCTCTGGGTGATGAATCTGTCCCTCCAGCACGTTCTATTTATAACTGTGTCAAGGTTTAAGTCTCCGCCTTGTGGTTCTGAGGGATCTAGATTTTTGAGGTGAAGCATATTCATCAAATCTGGGTTTGACATGGCCTTATATGTCAGGCACAGGTCACCTCTGAGCAAGCGGTATGAGACTGAATAGAGCTGGAGTTCTTTCAGTCGGGCAGCATAAGACATATTTTTGAGACCCTTTATCCTTTTGGTGAGGAACTTTTGGGGCCTTTCAAGCTGCAGCAGGTGTCTGGTCAGATACATTCCGAACGGGGCATTGTACTCAATCATAGGTCTAATGAGTGATGAGTACAGGGGGACGATGACCTCCCTTGATCTAGATGTGAATCCCTTCATGATCAGGTGGGTGATATAGAAGGTTTTCCTAACTACTTTAGCAACATGAGTGTCAAACGAAAGGCTACTGTCAACCTGGGTCCCCAGTGTATGGGACACTGCAAAGTGACACACATGTGTAGGGCTTACCTGTCATGCATCTGCAAAAAGGCTGAAGGAGGGGGGAGGGGTGTCAGCATGGCACACCAGTGCACTGCAGCAGGGATCCTAAGGATGCTAAGGATGCCTGCATCTGCACATAGTCAGGTTCAGGACCTGTGGCAGCCATAACCCTACCCCACAGCAATAGTGATAGCAGTGTGTGAACACCAAGGGATGTGCACATAAGTAGACCTTGCAATCATGCAGAATAGGGGGACATGTGTAGGGCAGACTGAACATACACTGGCAAATGCAGATGGTTCATGCTAGTATACCCCTGCCAGGAGTAGTGACTGCTGTAGTACACACAATAAGAGGTGTGACAAACCATCATAATAAGGGTGTGCACACATATGCCCACATGGTGTGTATGCATCGTGGTCAGCATCCGCATACCTAACACATTCCGTAGACACTGCATGTGAAAGTATGGGACATATGTCACATATCGGGCTCATGTACTGTTAAGATATGCAGTGATGTGGTCCCATGGCAGATCAAGGATGGGTGCATCATATCAATAAGGGTGTGTACACCCCCCATAGCAATGGTATGCTCTGATGGTTGTCAGTGTAAGAGTACTGGATTGGTCATACATGGTCCACTGATGTTGAGAGCTGTGAATCAAACATCAGGCATTCACAGATGACATCTGTCCAAATATTTTTCCCATGTATGTGTTGCTGGAAATCATAGGGGCTGTGAGCATTAAAGCTGACATAACTGAGACAGTAGTACACATTCAGCAATGGGCTGTACACCTGTGAGGTGTGGTGTACAATACATGGCAGGGTGCAGAACAGGTGCACAGCAATACCATGTTCATGGGTGCAGTGGTATCCAGGAGAAGGGGCTTCACTTAGTAACACAGCACATGCATCACACACATGTATACTGTTGCTAGCATGGATTGACTATAGCTGCACTGCATGCTGTTGGGTACCATATGTTATGCATGTGGCAAAGGGGTAATAGAAGGACTGTGTGTACTATCATTGTGCAACCTCACCTGTATGTGTGTGTGTGTGTGTGTGTGTGTGTGTGTGTGTGTGTGTGTGTGTGTGTGTGTGTGTGTGTGTGTGCATCCTAGTGGATAGTTAGTTTGTCTGTAGGGTCACTCTGGTGAAGTGGAGGGAGGTTGATGCATGTAGGATGCTTGTGTGTATGTGTATGTGTTTGTGTGGCTGGTCATGTATGCATGTGTGATTGTGGGGTGTTCATACAGCAGTACCTCCCTCTGGGATCATGAAGTACATGTACATGAACTGCCACATTGCACACCAGGAATACTTGTCATGTGTGCAATCACAGGACAGCTGATAGTATAATATGGTTTGTAGCATGGAACAGGCATCGAGAGTGAAGGTAGACACCAGGTACACCTTTAATATCGCATTCAGCAGATAGGTCACCTACAACCCACATATGCAGCACTACAGATGCATTGAGGAAGTAATAGTTAACACCAGGGAGTATATCTAAATATTACAGTTGTCACATGATAGGCTGATTGTGCAGCACATCTGGCATGTATTGAGCATTACATACACATGACACACTAGTCCATGATATTATGGATAGAACATAGTAATCCACACATTTAGGGGCCATGCTCATGATATCTGGACATACACAGGGTGAACACCAAATGACAGCAGTGAGGCCATCTAAAACCACTACACACAGGTCAGGTAGGTAATGCAGTAACAGGCCTTGTGTTGTGACCACTTGTGTAGACATTTAGGGGACTGATATGTTAATGAGTGTTATCATTGTGTGTATGTCAACAAGTGTGATGCAGGATGGGGTACACATGGACATATACTTGGGACTGTCTGTAAAGTCACGGACAGGTAGGTATTAATGAGGTGTGTGTGTGTGTGTGTGTGTGTGTGTGTGTGTGTGTGTGTGTGTGTGTGTGTGTGTGTGTGTGTGTGTGTGTGTGTGTGTGTGTGTGCACTGTTAGGCAATGCTGTACAGGTTTTAAAGTGCGTTTATTGTTTTCTCCCACAGGTGGCGAGGTGTATCAGGGTCCCTCCTGCATGCAATTTCATGTTGGTGTCCATACAGACACTGAAGATGATGATAGTACTGTTGAGGCACAGGTGGGGTTGTCAGGGGATGACAATGCACATTTGACATCCCCCTTTTAGCCACCCTAACCCCGCACACAGTTTCAGTACCTATACATACCCCATCACCAGTGGCCATAGCAGAGGGACAGCTGGGGTTTGGTGGCAGTACACAGGAAAGTGTGGTAACCAAGCCTATTGTGTCTGGTTGTGGCAGGCATAGCTGGATGTCTGGCAGGGCACTACATAGGCAGATGTCACAGGGTACTCTTGGTAGGGCTGCTGGACATCATTCTCCTTGCAGAGGTGACATAGCTGGTACCACCAGGCGCATGTTTCAGGCTCTCATGGTGGTACAGGCATGCATGAAACATTATACCAGACAGAGCCTGAGGCTGCGAAGGGCTGCTCTCACATCTGTAAGTGACAACATCTGTGAACTGTCTGGTACCATCCATGCTTATACCAAGGTCATGGATAGATGGCTTGGTGAGATGATGGCTCTCATTGGCCGTGGTGTGTCTGTGCTTGAATGTGTGGCATGGGTGCGATGATGGCCGTGTGGATGTAGGCCAGCAACACCAACAGCTGACAGTCAACGTGGACATGCTAGGACACCAAGGGGTTCCCATAGTGGCAGCACTAGCCCCTGGCAGTGCAGGGGGTGCTGTCTACACCACACCACAGCAGGTCATGTGAACATGGTCCTGGCCAGTCCCAGGAGGGGCCTGGTACCAGCAGACATTTGTCATCAGCAGGTGAGAGTAGCACATCAAGGCCTGTACCTGGACGTGCCCATGGAACCCCTGGCAGGCACAGTCCACATGTCTGAGACCAGAGGCAGTGAACTGCACACCCTGCCAGGTATGGTCTACAGCTGTCCATAAACACCTGTGTAGGGCAGCCACATTGCAGAACTGTGTGCATGCATACCCACACACTATACAAACACACCTAGGGCAACCACATACCTACACACACCACAACACCACACCCAACTCACTGCAGTACACCCCTCACCCACACACATGGTGTCAAATGTATGGCCCACCCTCGGCCTTTGGCAAACCAACATCACACCCTGTGCATATGATGATACCTGTGCCACATCCCTGTCATACATACCATCAATGCAGGGACAGGCTAATATGGTTCTGATGCACACAATGACTGTACTACAGTGTACCACAGTACTGCAGTGTAACATGTTGCAAGGAGCAAAGTGTAATGCTAATATGGCAGGTAGTGTAGCCATCCAGCAATGATGCATTATAGCTGTTAGTAACACTGGTTGACTGCGGTCCCTATAATGTTATCCATTTGTGTTGTAGGTGTACATCTGTCAGCACGAGGATGGTCTGCAGTAATATTCCACAACGGCGTATGGCACTGTGGTGACACCATGGCTGTGACATATCTGGGGTATGGTTGAACACGTCACAGGTTACTAAAACGGTTATTACCTGTGCCACATAGACAGGTGACCCACTGGGGCGTGTATACCCTGCAACTTGATGCAAACCCATCCACATGTACACACACTGTTACTTGGCAACACTGGGACTAGACCCCTATCTAGCTATGTAGTGATACTGAAGTGTGTGGCTTACATTGCACACACCACACAGCGTTTAGGGTGAGGTGTGTCCCAGGTTACATGTTACATGCAGAACATCCCCAGACATGTACAGTATGCTAATGGGGGATGTAATGGGTGTATATGGATAATATTTAATGTGACATACCTTCATACACACGTTAACAGACACATAACAGGCAGACACACATCCGAGAGACCAGGGCCTATCGCTGCTAACTAACTTGTCTGTGTGTCCAATGTGTTACAGGTAGGCTGCACACAGCACATAAATAACTGGCCTGGATTGCGGTATCATTTACCACTATGGTTGATGGTGACAGTGGTAACCATAACATGGTACATGGGACATATTCTGGTGTACCTTGGTGTAATGACAGTGTACACAGCACCCACATCCCCCAGTGGATATTGTACTCCCTCATACCCATGATGACACTGTGCCATACCCACCATCACACATTGGCCGTGACTGGGATACAACCCATAGTATACCC
>NC_056744.1:612816876-612956779 GCF_019279795.1 Protopterus annectens
GGGCAAAGGGTATGTGGAGGTGTCTGACATCATACAGCATGCTTCAGTATGCCAATGGGGGTTTTAGTGAGTGTGAATGTGGTCATAAGCATCATACACCACACACACACACAGACACAGGGTGCCAGTACTGACATGCATGGGTGTATTGTTTCACTGGTGTGTTGTGGTCAGTTGTGCTAGATGGCTATACAAGGCTAGGTGATGGGTATACTTTGGCATCAGGCCATATGACAATGGTCTGCAGTGTGGCTCAGGGTTGTAGTGTCTGGATTTGTATTGTATTCACCATCCAGTCACCTGGGTAACTATAGTGTGTGGCCATTGCTGTGCATTGCTTGCCATGTATGTGTTCCTTAGTCCATGACATGGATGGTGTCGGAGATGTGTACATGTCCCACGTGCATGTACAGTGACATGTGGAACTGTACCTGGGGTGTCTGGCCCATGTTGTGTACACAAATTGTTATCATCAGATGTGCCAGTCCTGGCCTCATGTGGTGGGAACTGTTAATGGACATCAGGTTGACCCTGCACCTACATTGATAGCACGATACAGGTATTCCCTGGTGTCAATGGCATCTGTCCATATAGGGCATGTCACTCAGGCATGGTATGTCCTTTGTGGGTCACATTTGATGGCACTACAGGTGTTGCAGGTGTCCAGTGGGGAACATAGGGAAGGTGCACTGTCTGCATGTATGTAACTATTGGACTGATAGGCAGGGTGCCATGCTCCTTGTATCCCACTGCAATCACACCATGGTTACTATCAGTGAGCAATATGCAGGGTACTACCAACATAGCGGTTGTTGCCTAGGCAAGTGTATGTGTGTATGAGACATGGGTTGAGAGCTTTCTCTGGGTGATACAAGGGTTGCTAACTTTGTTCACCTGGCCTTGATGTCATATGTAGGGGTATGGATTTGCACCCCAGCCTCTCGGCTATTTCACATCTGTTATCCCTGTATGGTGGACATTGTGACATATTCTCGGGCCAACATATAAGAAATTTGCAAAACCCACTCCGCAATGAGTCCAGTTGTTATACACTCACAGCCACCTCCACACAGGATACGAATGACAAACACAGACATACACACACACACACACACACACACACACACACACACACACACACACACACACACACACACACACACACACACACACACACACACACACACCTGCCATGTCTGGGATTAGAACTCCTACCTAACTAGTTTATTACACTACAGCACTACACAGTTATAGGACACACCACGGAGATTACTGGAGTACTCCTTACCCAAAGTTGTATTTCACAGTGAATGACAACAGCAGGATTGCTAAAGTAGGGCATTTGAATTGTAGTGAGTGTGACAGCCAAAAACGCATTGCTCCCTACACAGACATAGAAACACACACACAAACATCCACATCTGCCATGTGTGGGAACAGAACCCCTACCAGAGTTCTATATCACACTACAGCATTACACTGTTATAGGATGCACCACAGAAATTACTGGAGTACTCCTTCCTCAAAGGTGTATTTCACAGTGAATGACATCAGCAGGCTTGTCAAAGGAGGGCATTTGAATTGTAGTGAGTGTGACTAACCTAAAAAAAGCATTGCTTCCTACACAAACATAGAAACACACACACAAATATCCACACCTGCCATGTGTGGGAATATAACCCCTATCAGAGATTTCTATCACACTACAGCACTACACTGACACAGGACGCGCCACTGGGATTACTGGAGTACTCCTTCCCCAAAGGTGTATTTCACAGTGAATGACATCAGCAGGCTTGCCAATATAGGACATTTGATTTGTAGTGAGCGTGAGTAGCCTAAAAAGCATTGCTCTCTACACAGACAGAGACACACACATACACAGTTGCCATGTTTGGGATTAAAACTCCTACCTAACTAGTTTATCACTCTACAGCAGTACACAGTTATGAGACACGCCACAGAGATTACCGGGCTACACCTTTCCCAAAGGTGTATTTAACATTGAATGACATCAACAGCCTTGCCAAAGTAGGGCATTTGAATTGTAGTGAATGTGACTAGCCTAAAAAAGCATTGCTCTCTACACAGACACACACACACACACACACACACACACACACACACACACACACACACACACACACACACACACACACAGATGCCATGTTTGGGATTAGAACTCCTACCTAACTAGTTTATCACACTACAGCAGTACGCAGTTATAGGATGCGCCATGGACATTACCGGGCTACACCTTTCCCAAAAGTGTATTTCATAGTGAATGACATCAGCAGCCTTGCCAAAGTAGGGCATTTGAATTGTAGTTAGTGTGACTAGCCTAAAAAGCATTGCTCTCTACAGACACACACACACACACACACACACACACACACACACACACACACACACACACACACACACACACACACACACACACACACACACACACACACACACACACACACACACACACACACACACACACACACACAGTTGCCATGTCTGGGATTAGAACTCCTAACTAACTAGTTTATCACACTGCAGCAGTACGCAGTTCTAGGAAGTGCCACAGAGACTACTGGGCTACAGCTTTCTGAAAGGTGTATTTCACAGTGAATGACATCAGCAGCCTTGCCAAAGTAGGGCATTTGAATTGTAGTGAGTGTGACTAGCCTCTCTACACAGACACACACACACACACACACACACACACACACACACACACACACACACACACACACACACACACACACACACACAAACAGTTGCCATGTCTGAGATTAGAATTCCTAACTAACTAGTTTATCACACTACAGCAGTACGCAGTTATGAGACACGCCACAGAGATTACTGGGCTACACCTTTCCCGAAGGTGTATTTCACAATGAATGACATCAGCAGCCTTGCCAAAGTAGGGCATTTGAATTGTAGTGAGTGTGACTAGCCTAAAAAGCATTGCTTTCTACACAGACAGAGACACACACACACACACACAGTTGCCATGTCTGGGATTAGAACTCCAACCTAACTAGTTTATCACATTACAGCAGTACACAGCTATGGGATTCACCACAGAGATTACTGGGCTACACCTTTCCCAAAGGTGTATTTCACAGTGAATGACATCAGCAGCCTTGCCAAAGTAGGACATTTGAATTGTAGTGAGTGTGACTAGCCTAAAAAGTATTGCTCTCTACACAGACAGGGACACACCCACACACACACATGCACACACACACAGTTGCCATGTCTGGGATTAGAACTCCTACCTAATTAGTTTATCACACTACAACAGTACACAGTTATAGGACACACCACAGAGATTACTGGGCTGCACCTTTTGCAAAGGTGTATTTCATAGTGAATGACATCAGCAGCCTTGCCAAAGTAGGGCATTTGAATTATAGTAAGTGTGGCTAGCCTAAAACGCATTGCTCTCTACACATACAGAGACATACACACAACACACACACACAGTTGCCATGTCTGTGATTAGAACTCCTACCTAACTAGTTTATCACACTACAGCAGTATGTAGTTATTGGATGCGCCATGGAGATTACTGGGCTATACCTTTCCCAAAGGTGTATTTCAAAGTGGATGACCTCAGCAGGCTTATCATAGTAGAGCTATGGGGAGGGCAGTGCGTGTGCATGGGCCATAACCGATTCATCTAGAGGTTGACACACTGCATGCGGGCACACGCAGGGTTATATTCCACAGGTACATGTATACAGCTGCTAGATGACTACTTCCTTATACAGTCATGTTGCACAGCTAGCACTTGCACCACATAGTCTGTAATGCTGATGGATACCGGTGGTTAATGTCTACAGTGAGTGACATTTACACCTCATGTGGTTGTAGCCATTTGGCTGTGTGCTGGGTGGCACAGGCCTCATAATGGATGTCTCCTTGTCACAGTCACTCTCTTCCACACATCTATGTATGTCTACTTTTGGCTTATTATAGTGTGTCGAATTGGATATATGTCTGTATTCCTATCCACTGTGTGTGCAAAGCATGACTGGTGCATACTGAGGAGTGTATGTACTAACATCTGCAACTGGCAGATATGTATGGTCCACTGTTGTTTGCAGACATGGGCTTCATTTGTTTAAGTGTGTGAGCATGCCCAGTATGACCTTTCAGTATGTTGTTGTCTGACATTGCCTTCATTTCTCTAAGTGTGTGAGCATGCCCAGTATGACCTTCTGTATTGAATGTGTGGATCGATTCCAGGTAGTTTGTACTCCACTGCAGACCTTTGTGTTGTACACCTACACATAGCAAACTGTTTCTGCGGGGTATCCATCAATCATTTGGCAATATGGGGAGAAACTGTGCAGGGGATAGTGTGTACTATAGGTGATTGTGTCTGTGCTGCTTCATCTACATGGTACTGCTGTTAGCAGGGATATTCAGACATGTGTACTGTTATACACTGTGATGTCTTCTGTCCTCATGTGCTATCAGGTGGACACTTCTGCTCACAGTGATGTCTTGGGGGATAAGGGTGACTGCAGCTGTGTCTGGTATTGTGGGCAGACACCTACATATTCATGGTGAGTTATGCCATTCTGGAGGGGGAGCTGCAGACACTTGCTGCTGGGTCTGTGTATCCAGTTCAGCACCTTGGTACAGTGCTGGCAGAGGATCTCATACTTGTACATCCATCTACATGACAGTATGGCCTTATCATGCTGTGGCAATACCTCACAGCTGTACATATTCATACAGGTTACCCAGAGGCAGGGGCCACGAGTCAGGACATAACCCCTATTGTGGTGTATGACCATGTATGTAGCCACCCATTTATGTGTTTGCAGCCAGGGATAGTGTGTGCACACAGTTTTGTGTTGGACCTTGCACATTCCATGCTGCCCATGCTCCCACCCCCCCATTGTTATTCTATCCTCTTCCATGCATTATGCATACATTCTCTGATACTTTCCCTAAGGTTATTACCCCATCACAGCTGTGTGTTGGTGTTGGTCCACAGTTCATGCATGGGACATGGTGGACATGTTACTTTGGTTTGTCCACATGGCCTTGCATATGGCTTATGTGGAGTGTGTTATGTTGTTATGTGGGTGTCCATGACATAACATGCATTGGCAGTACGTGTGAGACACAGGCCTTTGGCAGAGGCCTGTGGGCCATTAGGTGTTGATGTGGGCCAGATGTGGCAGGGCGTTGCATTCTGTCAGTCCTACAGTCTCAGACCGCCATACAGTATATTTCCCTGGGGTGACAGGGTAGATGTGCTAGGTGTTCATGCCAATACCATCTATCAGTCTTGATCAGGTGGTGTGGATGCTGGCAGGGTGCTACCTATGGCTAGGGACACACCTGCATGGGACACCTGCACTGCATGCTGCATTCTTTCACTATTGCCATATACAGGTGGGGTCATATTGTACCTATTCTCCACAGCAGGGATACGACCAGAGAGGTACCTGTGGGTGGTGTTTGTGTGAGCTGGGTGTATGTGTGCTATGGACACTACTTGCATCTGACACACAGATATGCATGGGGCATTCCAGTTATGCTGGCATGTGCAGGTACATCAGCTGTTTCCCAATACATCAGTCCTACCTCGTTTGTGATCTGCAAGTGTTCGGGCAGACAACACCGGTATCCCTTACTACATGACCAGATAATGTGATGCATACTTGTATGTACAATTCCAAGGGTGTCTCCATTTCACAGTGACAAAATATGCACTGTATGTCTGGGATACTTTCCCCTGTGTACTGATTGTATATCTAGCCCAACAGCCATGCCATGTCAGTCTTTCAGATGGTGACACATATTACCACCATACATTTATAATGGCTTACTGCTAGCATGTGTTATACAGGTGGGAATTGTCTTTGGCACTGCAGTTGTGAGGACTTGTTCCTGTTATCAGCAGTAGTGGGCAATGGCCACCAGGTCTTACCTCAACATGCATAGATACTGACCACTCTCACACAATATGAAACACACACCGACCTAACACACACATACCTGCATATTGTGCAAATGCTACAACCTATCCTGCTACCTTGGCCACCTCTGTGCATCTGTGCTCCACTGGTATTATACCTACACATACATGTTACTACATTTCTACATAGGGTTGTGGGGGGCACACCTGACTGTTACGACGTGTGTACATCAGATTGGGGGGCACATCAGACCGTTACTACATTTCTAAATAAGTTTGGGGGGCACACTTGAATGTTACTACATTTGTAAGTGGGGTTGTGGGGTGCACACCTGACTGTTTCTACATTCCTACACAGGACTGGGGGAGGGGGCACACCTGACTGTTACTACATTTCTATGCAGGATTGGGGGAGGGGGCACACCTGTCTGTTTCTACATTTCTACACAGTGGTTGGGAGGGGGCACACCTGACTGTTACATTTCTACACTGGATTGGGGGAAGGGGAACACCTGACTGTTTCTACATTTCCACACAGGATTGGGGGGGAGGGCACACCTGACTGTTACTACATTTCTACACAGGATTAGGGGGGGCACATCTGACTGTTACTATATTTCTACACAGGATGGGGGGCACACCTGACTGTTTCTACATTTCCACACAGTATTGGGAGGACACCTGACTGTTACTACATTTCTACACAGGATTAGGGGGCACACCTGACTGTTTCTACATTTCTACATAGGATGGGGGGGGCATGTGTGACACTTGTACACATTTGCTATGACTGTACTGGTATGTCAGGTACTCCATTTCCTTCTGTATTCTATCCTATCATGCTGACTAGAGGCATATCAGTGTTCTACAGGTCTTAGCTTTGATTGACCTACATATTATTTTCTGACTTCCTACCCTTCAGAACTAACATCCCACTACCTGACCTGCTGTAGTCTGTCTGTGTAGGTCTGGGGGGTAAGGTTACCCATAGGCATCATTCAGATGCCATAGCACAGCCTTTGTTTGTGTTTGTCTACACCTGTCCTGCTGGCTGAGACTGTTGTTGGGTATGTGAACCTCCCCTGACTGGCATGTGAGTTATATGGACACACATGTGGTCCATCATATTTCTTGCAGTGGGTTTTGTTGCCCTGTGTAGTACTGGCTACTGTGGTGACACCAGTATTTGTTACAGATCTCATAGTGCCACTATAGGTGTCTACTATCTGCTGGCATACCATTCAGACACACGATTCCCTTGCATGCTCACATCCATACCATAGATACAGGTAACAACACATTCTACTCCATTCAGCAATTGGTAGGTTGAGTGACTTACCTTGCGGGTGTCCCAGTATTGAGGGTGGTGCTGCAGGGCTGCCTATGTCAGATGCACATAGTAAACTCCCCACACATGGTTGAGCACAGGTAGTGTCATGTTTGGCATCCCTTTTACCGTATGTGTGAGGCAGAGAGAGATGTCATTCTCTGAGTCCCTCCTGTGTCAGTGTATGTGCTATGCATTGCCTCTTTGCCAAGGCCAGGGTATACTGAGCATGCCTCCTTCTACCTACTGGGGTAGGCTCAGGTTGTTCCTCCGTCAAGTCACTCTGTGCCTGTGCACACTTGGCAGTGGTTGGGGGTTGTGTGGCCCTGCCCTGTGCTGTTCCTGCTGCAGCTGTTTCTGCAGGATCATATTGTGTAGCATGGCACATATGATGACAATTTGGGTACATGCAGCTGGTGAGTACTGCAAGGCTCCACCGGATGTGTCCAGGCACCAGAACCATGAATTGATCATCCCAAACACATGCTCTATTATAATTCTGGTCTGGGCGTGTGCCTCATTATGAAGTTCCTGTTCAGGTGTGTGTGCATTTTTGATGGGTATCATCAGCCATGGCTTCAGTGCGTAACCAGCATCCCCCACTAGGTGACCATAAGAGATGTCTCCATTGGCAAATATCTGGTACAGCTGCGTCAGATGCCAGATGTGGGAATCCTGATCGTTTCCAGGGCAGCTAGTACACACATTCATTATTATGCCCTGGGCATCGCACATGACCTGGCAGTTGATGGAGGGGAAGCCCTTGCGGTTGATGTAGACCCTACCCCATTCACTGGGTGGTGCTTTGATGCATATGCACGTGCAGACTATAGCACCCACTACCTCAGGGTATTCTGCTATTTGGTGGAACAGTTGCATATTGCTGGCCAACGCCTCATGGGTGTTGGGGAAATATACGTGCTCATGGGCATGTGCTGACATGGCAGTCAGGAACTGGTGGAGTATCCTGGAGGTTGATGCCTGTGAGATCCCCATCATATTCCCAGTTGGCCTTTGTAAGGTGCCTGTAGCTAGTATTCTTAGGCCTACACATACCTTGGTATCTACTGGGATGGGTTCCCCTCTGTTAGTTCTGTGTGTCAGGCGTGGCCGGCACAGCTCAACAATTTGCTGTAAGAGGTTCCTGTCCACCCTGTAGTGCTCCACTATCTCCAGCTCATGTAGCCCCTGGTAGGTTACCCTGGGTCTGTACACTCTTCTCCATCTCCTCACTTTCGGTTGGTCAACAGCATTCACATTCTCACTACCCTCAGCCTCTTCCACATGTTGTTGAATGATAGCTATTGCAGCCCCTATCATTTTGTTGTTTTGTTTGTTAAAACTTCCCCGCTTGTATACACCGGTGGTGTATAGTATGGGAAAAAACAGAGGGAAAGGTGTTTGCATAGTTTATATTAGTGTTCTGGGCTGGGCTGGTCTGCTGCCTGTGTAATTGGCTGATTCTGATACATTTCACCTGCCAGCTATGCTAGTTCTCCTTGATTACCTTCCTACTGCTGTTTTCCCTTCTCATTGCCTTCCTGTTTAAGCCTGGGGGTGTGCCTCACAAACACGGTGCTGAAATGTGCACAGAGCTGCTATTTCCTGGTTTACTTTTGTTTTCCCTTTAAAACCCTGTACAGCGCGCACACCCGCTTAGGCAACATAAAGAGTGCTAGGCAGCCTCAGACACACCTCCTTGCTTAGCTCTGCTAAGCTAAGGGCAAACCTGAGCCACAGGGCTCCAATCCACTTACAGTATGCCTGACAACACTGCCTATGATGTCAGCTAACTCCTAGGCTTGCACCAAGCTATTCCTGCTCTTACACTGTTGGGTGCTGACTAGCATGTAGGGGAAATCTGGGATTCACTATCATTCCCCTCATTTGCATAGGATTGCCTGCTAATGTGTAGTTACATGTCCCACACGGAGCCTCCTCCCTTAGCAACCACTATTCACTGGCCATGTTGTCTTCTGCCTGCCATTGAGTATAATGGCAAAATAGTGATTTTGGTTAGAATGCTTATTTTAGTTTTTTTTTCTTATTTTCCCCTAGAGCCCATTTGTGCACCGCTGCCCTATGCTTAAACAGCCGAGATCGGCTAAAAAAAATAAAAGTTGATTTTTTTGCAAGTGTTTTGCATACCAATGGCCTTATAGCTGGCCATTGGCATGCTTTATACATGATATCCACCCTTTATTTGGAGCTAGCATGGCTCCGTTTTGTAATTTTCAGAAATGTATTCTGTTACTGGTTGAGTTCATTTCTGCAGATTACACTAGTCCTGCCCGGCCAGTTTCCAGCTTCCTGGATTGCAAATTCACCTAATTTCCATGGATTTCTCCTGGAAATGGGATAATTTGCATACAGGGGCTAAGTTCATGCAGGACTAGTGCAGAAACACTCTTGCATGCCCCTACAGGTTATTCCTGGATCACACAGCAGACATATTGCCTGCTGGAGCTCCTGCACTAATCTTGCATGCCATGCAGACCTTGCAGAATCTAGGGGTATGTTTATTTTAGGGGAGAAGGAGACAGCAGAACATGTTTTTTGAAATGTAAAACAGTGGTAAAATGTTAGAAAAATTTGTGAGAATATTTATGGAGACTATTAATGATGTAAGCAATATAGATATATTAATATGATTATGCATGGATACTATAAAAAATAATAAGAAAGAATAGGTGAGAAGGGTATGGAAGAATTTATTTTCTGAAATATGGGTTATTTGGAATGAGAGACTGAATGTAATGTTATTTAAAGAAAAATAGATTTTGGCAGATACATTGCAGAAAGTCAGATTATGGTTGAGAAAGGAGTGCGATTCAGTTATGGGAGAATAACAATGAGGATGTTATAAGAAAAAAGAAAAAATACTAACAAATAGAAATGTATGTTTATGTACCTGTAAACATGTACATTTTGCAAATATGTCAATAATGTTGTTATGATGTGTTAAATAAAGGCTTCCCTTCTCATTTCAATAGGTACAGTAGGATCTTTTACATATACCTGAACTACCACCAAATCAAGCAGCTGGGACCTCAGTTTAAAATCTCATCTGAAGGACAATACACCTAGGAGTGCAGCTTATCAATTTTCAGCATGGAATATCTATCGATCGTTGAAATGCTATTCTGGTTTTTAAAGTCCTTATAGAATCTGATACTTCCACAAGGTTTTGGAATTAGCAGTCTTGGACTACTCCATTCACTCTACGTATGACTCTACTGTCACTCCTAATTTGTATAGTTTTTGAACTTCTTAGTTTCTGTGACTCTGGTCTCTGCAAGGTCCCACTCTAAGTTAGACTCTAGGTAACAGCTCTATGTTATGTTATGTTCTATCAGTTTAGTTCTCACAGGCATTTATGAGAAAACTCCTTTATGCTTAACAGAAATTGTTTTATTTCCTGCTTTCGTATTTTTGATAAGGGTTCCTTTAACCAGTAGCATAGCAAGGTTGGGGGCAAAGGGGGCAGCTGCCCCAAGCACAGAGTGTTAGGAGGCAAGATTGAGAGTTTCTGCATTATTGTTTATGTACTGAAATGCTGGCACAGAAAGGCACTTCAGCAGTTTACTATAGTTTAAACCACACTTTTTTTTTTCGGGCTTCAGTTGAAGAGCAGATGGAACAAAAGAGTTCCTATGTGGTATGATTTAATAATAGTCAGGTCTGCAGATTTATTTGCAGTTGGAGTTTGGCATAACGGTTAAGATGTCTACCTCTCAGAGGAGGTACAGGGTTTGATTCTCCCCAAGAAGAAATTGGTTAGGCTTAAAATGGTTCACAAAAACAGCTAGCTTTGTACTTGCCTATAAACAGTGGCATGGAGCTATACCAATGGGAATTGTTTTTTAGAAGAGCTGACAGAATGGACCACTATTTCAGGGACTGGCACCAGGGACTATATGAGCTACTTATGGCTCTACCTCAAACCTTATTTCAGTTAGGATTCTTGTTCCCTCTTGTATGGATTTCAACTTGCAAGTTAACCACAGAATTGTTTTCTTGCTTTTATTGTTTTGGTACATTAATGTGATAGATTTGCTTGGTCATTGTCTTTCCTGGCTGTCTGGCCTTGTAGTTCAGTGTAGATCAGGTAATAATACTAATACCCAAGCCCTTGAGTTAGATTCTCTGAGTCAGACATTCTTATTACAGACTCATTGTTTCATCTCGTAGGATTTCTGTGCATGCTCATTGATTATGGGTATTACCAGATTTATCACATCCATAAAGTAACATCATTTTCTATTGTGCTCCCCAAGTTTATTTAACAATAGCAATCAGTCTTCTGAGATGCCTATAGTACACGGGCTCAAATAGGTTAAACCCAGCTGAAGCCGGAGGCACCTCTCTTCTTGCAATCAGCAGGTATGTTGACAATTGGTCTCAGTTCTTATTGTCTGAATCAATTACTTTTCTCGTTATATATTTCAGTGGTTCATTGCACCTCTCTACTAAATCATCAGTCTTTGGATGGCATACTGACATTTTAAAGCGCTGGCACAACTGATGCAGATTCCTTTACCTAAAAGCATATTTTGGTCAGTAAGTATCTTTTTGCTTAGCCATTCTAGACAATATCAATACTAGTTCTCTGCCAATAGCCTAAATATTAACCTTGTGTAATGGTACAACTTCTGGACATTTTTAGCATGGTATGTACTGACTATCATGATTTTGCTAATGCAATATTTATATCATGTATTTATTTATTGACATTTATCATATATATATATATATATATATATATATATATATATATATATATATATATTGCTTTAATATTGTCAAATGGCATTCATATAATAGGCATTGCACACAATGGAGTCTTAAATTCATTATAAGATTCAATTTTCTGATATTTACATGGCCAATAAAATCTGGCGAATACTCTTGCCTGAATTTTGTCCATCCTCTGTGACCTTTTATCACATGACTATAAACTAACTTCATCTCTAGTGTCCTATAAGATTTGGCTCTAACAGTTGGTATAGAATTTCATCTCTATCCTTAGTCTACATAATAGATTTTTTTTTAATCAAAACAGGGTTAGATATAATTGGAATATATTGTTCACTGTCTTCCCTATCTTATCACTGATTATTTTATCTCCAGCCCTGCTTAGTCTGCCATCTTTCCACTGTGCTTTTTTAAGGCTGATGTGGACTACCTGCAAGTCTACTAATTCAGGGTTACTTCCTTCACTATTTTGTCATGAGATGGAAGGTATAGCTTCTTCTCCTACAACAGATAAAACCGGAACTCCTTTGGTTTGTCAACAAAAGGTAGTTCTGGACAAACTTTTCCGAGCAAGCCTCTCAAGAGTTCTCTTTTTCTATAACTTTCTGTTTCTATTGAACAGAAGTGGGTTTAGAACTCTGCAGTCTCTTACCTATCTCATCACTAGTACTCACTACCATTCATGTGCTCTGAGGATTGGCATTTAAGGACTCTTTTTTTTATATATCTGTTTTCTCTGTTTCTATTGTAACACTTTTTGTAAGTCACTCTGCAAACATGTCTTGTGATGATTTTTACATCACAGCTTTCTCTCAGATCACTTTCATTTTCGATACTGACATCACTTGCAATATTGGTTTTCTGCTTAACCATCGTTGGGACCAGTTTCGAGTAACACATAGAATTTTTATTATCTAACCGTAACTAAATTTAATCCCTTTTGTAGCTTCTATGATAATTCTTTTTTCTTTGTTTTGATTATGGATCTCTATAAGAATGTCGCTGTCATTATGTTCCCCCACTCAATTTCTTTTTTTTAACACATTTGTTGAATGAATTATCACTTGTGACATAGGCAAACTATATTATTTTACATTTATATCAAACTAATGAAACCATATTAACAAGTTAATATTTACAAACCTTATAATTCACATATGTTGTATATCATATAAGCTAAGCAACATTACATAAATTATCAGTTCCTCACTTCTCTTAAACCTCATTACTCCTTCAAAATATTTCTCTGCATATATTGTTCCCATAATTTCCATTTTTTCCCATGTAATTTACTCTGACCCTTTTCTGAAGATCCCACTTCCTGTTCTTTTATCTCTATTACAATATTCACTGCTTCAGTTATAGCTGGTTTAGATTTTGATTTCTAGTTTCTAGTAATTGCTTTTTTTAGCAACCACCAGTATTAAATGTATAAAGGTCTTACTATGTCTAGGCAATTCAGATCCTGTATCCCAGCTCAAAAAAAAAAACTATTTCCTTAGTTACACTCATTTGCTCTCTCAATATTCCGGACAGAATACTCTGTATGGAATTTACTTCCAGCTCAGTACACTTTCAAAACATACGTTCCCAGTTACCTCTGCCATCTACCTGAAAGAACAATTCTTGACGTCTGCTTGGGGTATAAAACTACCTATGCAAACACCTCCAGGCAAAAAGCCTAAATCTTATAGATTTTGTTGCATATTTGGGAGCCATGGATATTTCTTCCCATTGTTTTTTGTGAATTGCATACCTAACCTCTCATCTCAATTGTTTCTGACATCTTCTGATTGAGTCCTATAGTTATCAAACAATATTTTATATGCCTTGCTAGTTATACCTTTTTTAACAACAGATTCTCTTCTAGATACATTTAAAAACTCAGCCAGTGCAAGTCTTTCATTTAGGCTTCCCATATCCCTTTCTCTTTGTCTATACTCCAAAATCATCTCTGATAGAGAAGGCTATCACCAGCCTGCAATCCAAATGTCATTTTGGCCTATTCCCATTCTAGTACCTTTCCTTCTCTAGTTATTTGTTCCTGAGTTCCTTTGACCTCTTCCTCCAGTAAATTCCAGACCCCCCCTTGTCTATTCTCTGTACCCCTAATTGCAGTCATCCTTATTGACAGAATCTCTTTTCTCCCTTCCCATGTTGGCTTAGTTCTTGGTGAATTGTTTGCTTCTTTATGAATATATTCTGCATGACTGTTATTATTCTCCTAAAGGATATGTGTCCAAAATCCCAATCTTTCCTTATTTCTTAAATTAGCCCGCTGCTTCATCATCATCGCTTTCCACTTTGAATTGTAGCTTTCTGCTTGTATTATGTCTAAGAGCCTTAACTGTGTAGCTCTAAAATATCCCTTCAGATCAGGTAATCCTAAACCTCTTTGTTCTATTGGTAGGATCAGCTTATTCCACTTGAATCTTGCCCTCTTCCCCTCCCAAATAAAATAATTCAACTCTTTATTAATTACTATCCACAACTTCTCCTCTTGTTGATAAAAAAATACCTGACTTGTGCATAAAACTAAAGGGATTAAAGTAATTTTACTACTTGTATCTTGTTATCCATATCCATAGGCAAGAGCTTCCATTTTCTCAATTTTTGTATTATCTTTTGTTTAGTCCCTTCCCACATATCCGTAGCTGCCAAAACTTAATCATTTTAGTCCATTTTCCTAAGTACTTCATTATATCATATCCACATAAATATGTGAACTGCTGAATCAGTTAATATATGGGTAGATGGTTTATAGCTATAGCCTTTGTTTAATCTTCATTAATTTTACATCCTGAAAAAAAAAACTGTCTCAGAATATTCTACAACACCAAGATGTCATTTTCATATTTCATCAGGAACAAAATAATATCATCTGCAAATAAAGCCAAATTTTCTTGAACACCATACCACTTATATCCTTGAATTTCAGAGTCCCTTATTTTCTTTGTCAATGGTTTTAAATATAATACACATAATAAAGGAGAAATGGCACCACACCTGGTTCCTCTATTCAGACACAGCTTATTAGAGTGGAAGCCTCACACTTTGATGTTTGCCTCTGATTCCATATATATTTTTAATTAACTTTATTATTGTATTTGGAAATGCAAATGCTTCTATTGCCCTACTCATGAAATCCCAACTTACTCTTCTGAATGCTTTCTTTGCACCAAGACCCATTAAAATAGTAATGTTTTCTCATGTTCGGCTTCCCTCTTGATCACCATTGTTCTATTTTCTCTGCATCAAGACCCTCTAATGGCAGCACCATTTTCTTACATTCTGCTTCCCCCGGATCATTGCTCTATTAATGTTATCAAATGTTTGCCTCCCCTACACAAAAAACACATTCTTATCAGTTGTGGCATCACATTTGCAATTCTTTTAGCTATTATAGACATGCAAACTTTATACTCATGATTTAAAATTGAAATGGGCATATATGAAGCTGGATCAGATGGGTCTTTACCATCTTTTTGTATTACAGCCCCCACAGCTTTGGTCCAAAATGCTGGTGCCTCCCCTCCTTTTAAAATATTGTTAAACAAAAAATTCCAGATCTTTATCATATTCCCTCCTAGCTTCCAAACATCCACCAGAATACCATCTATTCCTGGAGACTTTCCTGCAGATTGGTTATACATCACAATTTTTATCTCATTTTCTCCTCTCTTAACAATAAGTTGTTGAGGCTCATCTACCTCTGACCTTAGCATACTTAAGTCTTCCATACAAATTTCCATTTGTGCTTTTTCTTAATTTCCCAACTTCTCTGTTTTATACACATTTTCATAAAATTTCTACAATATCTCTAATACCTCTACAGGATCTCTGGTAATTGTTCGAGTTATATGCGCCCTATATTTGGCAACAACCCTTTCTACTTTCTGCTGCCTAAGCTATTGTGCCAAAAGTTTTTGTGCCCTGGAATTATTATAAAAAACAGTTGCTTAACAGCAATATTTCTAAACTCATACATGTTATCCAGGTACTCCCTTATTTTTCTGTAGCAGTCTGCAATTGTGCCTCCTCTTGTTCTGTGAGATTCCCCTTATTTTGTAATAAACCAGATCTCTTTCTCTTTTATTTCTACCTTAGTTTTAAACTCCATTTTCATTTGTATCCCACTCACTAGCTATAACTTTTGGAGTATTTTCTATTCCTAAAAACTCCCACCTAATTTCCATTACCCATTTCATAAATTCTTCTCTTTTTACAGGTAGGTGGGGAAGTGCCAGTGTCTCATCTTTACTCCATTACCCTGCATTTGTATCTTAATAATTATTGGTGTATGATCTGAAACACTTATTGGATGTATATCAAAGTTCTCAATTAAATGCACATGTTCCTAGGAATTATAAATTTGGTCAGGTCTAGCTCAGTTATTGCACTTTGGGAACAATACATAAATTCTGCCTGAGTTCCTGTTACTGAATTCATATCTTTCATACTAAATATTTTCATAAATTTCTTCAGAAATCTACCCTCTTTTGTTATATTTTCCCTTCTAGGTCCCCTAGACACATCCTCATTGTTGCAATTCAAATTCCATTCTCCACCTATAAGTAGTAGTCCCTGCTTTAAGCTGATTATTTATCCCCATTTTCAAAGCTCAATAATAACAGGTTTAGGTAGAATGCCAATTTAATCTTCATTCCTTGAAAGTAGCTCCTTACTACTACAAATCTGCATTATTATTTTTCTTCTTCTTATATCACTACTATAGCTCCTCTGGCAATTAATATAAGTACTCCTTATTTCCCTTGTGCCTGATATTCTGCAACATATCTATCCTGAAATCCTTTCTTTATCAAATTCACATACTCAGTTCTTTCCAAATTTGTCTCTTGTAGCATTGCTATTTGCAGTCTGCATTTTTGAACATAACTAAGTATTCTTTCCCTTTTGTCTATACTTCTGAGACCATTCACATTCCAAGATAATATAGAAAGTGTCATCATTATGGTAAGAAGTCATTATTCCTGCCCATTATATATGGCAGCTTTTTTAAAAGGTTTGTTGCTTTGGAACACTACTTGGGTTTCATGATTTCTGAAAATTATTGTGACTGTGCTCATGAACGAAGTTTTAAGACCACTAGTTTCTTTGTTTTTTTATTTTTTCTCAACACTCATGGCAGTGAGGTTGAACTAGAGAGATTCCTGTGCTTGTTCATTTTTTATCTTTTTTAAATATCTATTTCCCTCTTTTGTGATACACGGTCCCTTTAATATTTGGCAGTTTAATCCTTTATACAGCTTTTTCTCACCAGCAACACTGGAACCTATATCACATTTTAATAAGAACCCCCAAACAAAAAAACTACTGCACCACCAGACACCCTCCCCTTTCTGATACAGGGATGTTTGCATCAAGCTGTTGCTTTCTTATTTAATGTATTAAGCTGCAATACAGTAGAGGAGTAAAATAGATAGTTTTTCTTCCTATATCTTCCATAGTGCTTAAAAATTAGGAAAATCATTTCCTGTTATAACATCATGAGTCAAGCCAGAAGCCACAGTTGTAGGATGCTTTCCTAGAACTGTTTTAATTTCTACATATGTGAGGGGATGCCCCTTTCTTTAACTATGAACACATATTGCCTTCACCTTTTCATTAATCACCCTGGGGTTCCACATCTCACAAAGGTAATAATGTTTCAGAATGCAGTAAATCTTGAACTTTTCACCCTTCTAAAAATACATTACACTTTACTAAATCAGTTATAACACAATGACATAATGTTGACTCAGTAATGCTTGCTTCATCCTTACTACAGTCTATAGGAAAACTTTTATGCATAGCACACATTTCAGTTTTTTCACTTATTTAATAGTAGTATTTGTCACAGTATTTGTTGTCCAGAATCTGGCTATGAGACTCCTTCCACATCTGAAAGAAGTTAACTTATTAATTGCTAATCTTTGTTTCAAAGAACACTGCATATTTTGTTTCTTTTCTTTTTTTTTTTTAATTTTTTTGAGACTCTGTTTCATCCTACAGCCTTTTTACCCAGGATCCCATATTGACACTGGATCTACCAGCTTCTCTATTCCTCCTGGACTTTCTCAGATGTAGCAGAGGCCAGTCATGAGACCTGAAAGTATCCTGGGGTCTAACCATCACCTTTATGCCATGTTTTTCTGTTATGTCCTACCTATAACCCCCTCTTCCAATGTGGTATTGAGGTAGTGTACTGAAGAGCAGGTGTGCAATGGTGGTATGTAGTATACTGCCCTGCTTCTTCAGCAGCTCAGCCATGCCCACCACCTTTAGCCTCTCCTTGAACTAGAACTTCTTGATGCAGTTTCCCTGGCCTCCACCAGGAAACATCACAGGGAATACCTATATAACAGCAGACCCCATTCTCTAGAGATGGACAAAACTATCCCTGCCACTCAGTCCATCTCCAGAGCTGCTAACTGGACCCAGGTCAGCTGGGCTGTAGTCAGGGGATTTATTCCTGGGGGCTGCTGTGTGCAGTTGGATCACAACAAATACTTCTTATGCCTTCCCCTTGGCATATTTATTATATTATACACATGCCACATGAAGGCTTCATGAATAGCATGGTAGAACCAAACACATCCCCTCAAGCGATCTCACTGTTTTTCATGCACCTAGCCACAGATGTGTGCCAAGAAGCATACCAGATGATGTCCCTCCCCACCCTGGATTGGGAATGCAAGCATCAGCCACTCTTTTTCATTCTCATTCTCCTTTTTGGCTCCACTAACTACTAGACCATTTTTTTGTTCTTGGGTCATCTGTGTCATAGTCATGGCTTTATATCTTTATGCTGTGCAGCCAAAGTCCCAGAATCATAAGGCAAACCTGATTTCAATCTGCTATACAAAATCACCATGCACTATCAATTTTCATTCCAAGAAAACAAATATAAAAGTAAGAGGTGGCTCCTGGAACCTAAAAACACAAATATGTAAATAATTTTTCAAACCGAGGGATGTTATTGTTTTCATTTTACAGAATGTCAATGGCCCAGCATGTTAAATATTGTGATTTGATGCCAGGAAAAGAAGAATACTGTGGGTTCCACCCTCACATCAATTCACTGCTGCATTAGTAGTTGATACTGCACTTCTGACATGTTGTCTTTCAAATTAGATGTTGAAGTAAGGTCCCAGCTGCTAGATAGTTATCAAAAAGGTAGTTTTTTCTTTCCTGTAATATACAAATAAAAGTGCACATCTTTAGAAAAATACACAGTTTGCAAGGGAAATTATATAACACCAAAAATACATGAGTATGGAAAAGTACTCCCAAAATATCCATTTTTTAAATATTTCAGTTAGTTTTTCCATTTTTATTTTATCCTAAGATCATATCTATATGAAAAGACATTTCATTTCTGTTAAAAATTGTCATTTACTCATGTAACTCACAGTTTGGTATTTTCTTACCCAATTTTCCATACCCTTGGCGGCATTTCTTTTTCACAGTTTTCCCCATATTTGCCATATATATATATATATATATATATATATATATATATATATATATATATATATATATATATATATATATATATGCACACACACACACACACACACACACACACACACACACACACACACACATATGGTTCTACTTCAAAACATTGAAAGCCCACAATATCAAAGACCAAATTGTCGAGACAAAAATGCATCGAAACCTCACTTCAGCAAACAACCCAATCGGATCGGCAAATCCATTCCCAATACCCACTCATACCACCAGGGTAAATACCCACTCATACCACAACTAATGAAAACCAAACCGTACCACCCCTGACACACTCAAGTGAGGGGCTATGCCCACCACACCCCCCACCAACTAAATATACCAACTCCGAGATCAAACTACAGTTGGGAACAAGGCAAAGTCCACCTTGTTGGCCAACAGGTTACTTACCATAGAAATTGGTTTGCTGATCCAGTCATCTGCTGAAGTGAGGTTTTGATGCTTTTGCCTTGACAATTTAGTCTTCAATACTGTGGGCTTTCAATGTTTTCAAGTAGACCCATATATATATATATATATATATATATATATATATATATATATATATATATATATATATATATATATATACATATATATATCCCCCAGATGCAGCTCTGCACTAATCACAATTTCCCTTAAGAACACACAGGAAGTGCACTCCAGACCTGGGGCTGGACTCTCTCTCTCTCTCTCTCTTTCCCTCTCTCTCCATGCCCCAAACAAGACTCCACACTAACCACTTTGGACCTCTGTGTCCCTTTTCTAAGTAGCTGACACACACCTGAATATTTGATTTTCACACATACACCTGGGAAAGCCTGGGAAAGTTTTATCAGCTTTGCTCCTTCCGCCCAGACTATAAAATAATTACACTGCCACTAGTCAGCTACTCTAAGGCTGTTACAGGGGTACTCAATTGTACTGAGTAAAATTAATACTGATACAAACAGTAGAGTTTGACCAATACAGCAAGGCTTTCAGGAGCGGCCACAGTGTCACTAAAATAAGCAGAAATATTCTTAAGTTGTTAAAAGTATTCTCTAAAAGACCAGCCACAATGAAAGGCACTGAAATATTTATTTATTTATTTATTTATTTGTTTGTTTTTTTTGTAACCCAGGTTGGTCTAAGGGGCCGGAAGCTCTTTTTCAGCAGACTCTGGAGGAGAAAAGCTCCAGTACAAAACAGTTTGTTACAATGAAGTACATAATTTGGCAAACAAACAAGTAAAAAGTTATACAAAGAAGAAAAATAAAGTTTCCTTTATACATGCTTAGAGAGTAAAGAATTTTAGATACAGATAAATACTTGCTGTACAATATCAGTTTATAGTCAATGGAATGAAATTTGCAGTTTACAGTCAATGGCAGGAATTATAATTAATAATAAATGATAAAATAGAAAACATGAGAATACTGAATATCTAGTTACACTAAACACCAGAGTTTCAGCCACAGTAGATATAAAAGATTACCCAGTTGGACAGATTCACACACATGCAGAAAAATAATACTTAACTAATCTCATTATATTTTCCTGACTGACTAAAGAATTACTGTTACCTAGTTAAGTTACTTACTCAGCAAGGCAAGATGAGTTGTGTGGTTGTGTGAGATATCTATGAGAGATCTTTCCTGTCAAGTTCAGAAAAACAAAGTTCCCTCTCACTAATATCTAAAAAAATTTCAGTGCTGGTTTTAGAAGGACATCACATCTGGCCACCTGGATCTGGTACAATACACACCCAGACCTTTGCTAAGATCTGTTGCAGCATCTGAAAGCTATAAAACAATTTCAAAAATGTCCATTGTCACTCATCTAGTCAAGAATGATACCACAGTATAAGGACAAAATGATTGACTTCAACAATTGGCTAAGCTTCTGGTGTCATTCAAAGGGGATCCAGTATCTGTCTGCCTGGGAAGGCATGATCGACAAACCATGATGCTTTGCCAGAGATGGTCTGCACCTGTTGCCCCTGGGATTCAGGTTACTGACTAAAGCTCTTGCAACCCCTATACTGCCTTTTTTAGGCAAGGTTCAAAGGACAAAACCACCACCGTAACAGATACAAGCATGCCAAATCTAAAGGTAATGCTACCCAATGCTAGAAGTCTAAACCTCAAAATGCACTCTCTCAAGGCACTCCTAAAAATAGAGAACATCAATATCTGTGGAGTAACTGAGACCTGGTTCAAGGCTTCAGAGAGCACCGCTGCAATACCAGGCTGCAACTTTTACCACAGTTTTCAGCCACCAAACCAAGATCAAAACACTAAAGGTGGAGGAGTGCCCATATTCTCCAAGGATATTCTCACCTCCAGGCTAGTTGCCCAACACAATGCATCTGAAATTCTCCAGGTGCAACTAACACTAGGTACGACTGCAATCCAAATTGTAGCTTGCTACAGATCCCCCACCATACCCAAGGATTCTCACTACACCTTTGTAAATATTCTGGAAAATATTAAGATACAACCAAACACCCTAATACTGGGTGATTTCAACTACTCTGCCATTAAATGGGAAAGCTACTTGGGTACCAACACCTTTTCCCAACGATTCTTGGAATTCATGAATTCCAATGCCCTGAATCAACTAATCCATTGTCGCACCAGGGGCTCCAATATCCTAGGCCTGGTTATTACTAACATGGGACATAGATGATCCACACCAGTGGTCACCCCCTCATTGGTCAGGTCTGACCATAAGCTAATCACCCGTGACATCCACATCCCACCCCCAGTAAGGAAACCTCCATAAAAAACTTCTCCAAAGCCAACTTCATGCTACACGAGTCAGAAGTGACAAACTTCATGACACCCATGCAGACGGGAGCTGAAAGTTCGACTGCTGAATCCTACACTAAGGCACTGTACGAGTACATCCACTCTTGCATGAAAATTGTGCCATCCCAAATAGAACCAAGATGCTCTCCTCCAAAAAAAGGAAGCCAATCTGGTGGTCCCCTGGTATAAACAAACTAGACAACAGAAGGAAGAAACTGTTGCAGAAAAGAGGAAAATCCCAGGATGCAAAAAACTCCCTTACCAGCCTCAGTAAGAAGCTGAGATCCCTCATAAAATCCTCCAAAGATAGTTATGAAAATAAAATTGCCAAAGATTCCAAAGACAACCACAAGGCATTCTATAGTTATATCAAGAATCTAAATGGCAACGCTCAGATCTGCTCTGAGCTACAACAGAATGGCATTAAATATACTGATCCCAAGGATATTGCGAATATCCTGGCAGATCAATTTAGTGCCAACTTCGCCCCCCTCAAACCCCCTAACGGGCCCACCTCAATACCAAAAAATTGCCTAATTCCAGTAATCATGGCCACTCAGGTAGATACCACACTCTACAAAGCTAAGAATACAGCATCCATGGGACCAGATGACATCCCGGGCTGTGTACTACATGAACTACAAAATGAACTGGCACCTCCCCTAAGTGTCATGTTTAATCATAGCCTCACTTCAGGCTTCATGCCCATTGAGTGGTGCACAGCTACAGTTATCCGACTCCACAAGGGGGGATCCACCTTGGATCCCAGGAACTACCGTCCCATCAGTCTGATGAGCCTGATCTGCAACGGCATGGAACGCATTATCCTGGAACTTATAAACAAAGACATTGGCAACCTTCAAACATTGGACCCAACGCAGTTTGGGCTCATGAACGGCCGATCTTGTCTCCTGAATATGACTGACTTCTTCGAAGCAGTCTCAAGTGCTGTGGACGAAGGTAAGGCAGTCCACACAAGCCTATCTGGACCTCGCCAAGGTCTTTGACACCACCCCCCACTCTCGAATCATAGAAGACTTACTAAGCTGTGCATAAATCCCTATGTCACTCGATGGGTTACCAACTGGCTTACTGACAGAACACAGTCTGTAAAAGAAGCCGACTCCAAATCTAGCTCCAGACAAGTGACAAGTGGAGTACCTCAAGGTTCAGTCCTGGGATCGCTCTTGTTTGGCATCTTCTTCTCTGAAGTACAGGCCAACACTAAGGGACTCTGGCTAACAAATTTCGCAGATGACTGTAAACTGGGAGCCATTATCGAATCCCCAAATGATGTGGATATTCTACAAAAGGGCCTTACAGAAACAGATCCTTGGTGCCAGAGCCATGGGTTCAAGCTTAATGCCAAGAAATGTATAGTTATCCCCTTTGGGAAAAAAAAAACATGTATCCATGAATTACCACATAGGTGGCAGTACACTAAACAACAAAAATATGATGAGAGACTTGGGGACATAGGTGGACAGTGGTCTCACCTTCGATAACCACATCACCACAACAGTCAGGATATCCTTCTATGTGACACACCTCATCGCTAAGGCCTTTTCATCCAGAAAAAAGGAGGTCATTGTCCCACTGTACTCATCCCTCATTAGACTCATTATAGAGTAAAATGCCCCATTTTGTATGTACCTCACAAGACATCTGCAACAGCTGGAAAGGCCACAGAAATACCTCAGTAAAAGAATCACAGGCTTAAAGCAGATGCCCTATACTGACTGTCTAAAAAAACTCCAGCTATACCCTGTTGCATATCGTCTACTCAGAGGCGATCTCTGCTTAACATACAAGGCCAAGTCAAACCCTGAGCTGTTGGACATGCTCCACTTAAAGAAATCCCAATCCCTCAGAGCCACATGCTCCAGGGATCTAAATCTTGTCATCACAATGAACAAAACATGCTGGAGGGATACGTTCCTGACCCAAAGACTCCCCGTACTCTGAAATAGACTGTCCATATATGCCAAGCAGAGTGCCTCCTTGGCCCTCTTCAAAAGGAACCTTGACAATTGGATGGGAGATAGGAAATTCACCCCAGGGATCATGTCAGTTGCCCTGCTAGACAGGAGTCCAGGGAAGTAAATATTGTGGGAAGAAATATCCAGGGAATTGTTATGGCTAGGCTTCTATAGGCCCTAGGGCTGATAGCCTAGTACCAACTTATAAACCTATGAACCTATGTAATAGACAAGACTTTGTGAGTTCTGTTCAAGTAGCTTTGTTCTGTACATACACATCATGATTGAGGCTTAATGACTTTAACTTAGATAAACTTATATACAAACTAGCTATTACATTCATACACCTTAGTGCCTTTTTGTTTACTAGTTGTTTTACACTCTTGAGTTCCTTACATTCATACATGCTTACTCTCTGACTGCACTCTCAAAATGGCACTGAATCTAGCAAGCGCTTGTTATTTATATGCACGTTCAGTCCTTGAAATGCTTTTTATAGATACAGCACACACACTCTGTTGTACATCTTCCCTCTGAGAAATAGGTCATGCAATATTGGCAACATCAATTGACATGCAGTCAATACAAATAATTCTTTGTCATGCAATTATACAGAACTAGATACACATATACAATTATGTCCAGGTCGCTATGTATTTCACACTAGGTCTGGAAATATGACAAAATCATGTGACATAAAATTTAGAATTAGATTGAGCAACTGGGACCGTCTCTACTGAATGTTCAACCTCAGGGACATCAGGAACATCATCAGGAATGGAAGTAGAAGTTAAGACACATTCTGCAACAGGAACATTGTCTGGATTGCTCTGTGATCTAGAGTCTGTATCACAGGAACAATGCTGAAATATTGATTCTGATACAGGAAGAAGATGTCTGCAATTTCTCTTGTACTCCACACCCTCAGATTCTATGAAGTAGGAACTCAGCTCAGTACATATACCTGTTACTTGAACAATCCAGTCGAAACCTTTCACCATTTGTTTCCACACTCTCTCCTTCTTTCAATGGACAAAGAAATCTGCTCGATTTATCATAACTGCACTTCTGGAAAGAATGCTTCCTGAATAATTGGACTCTAATGGTTCTGTTGTCCTTAGCTTTACGCCTCAACAAACTGGAACTAATAGGCAGTGTTGCTATGGTTTGCCTGGATAGAAGTTTCTGAGCAGGTGAGCCAAGTATATCGTCACAGGGTATGTTTGTGAGATTAAGTAAATTCGAAAAGACATCTGTATTGTCATGCTTTGACATTTCAAGTAATTGCTTTGCACTCTGTATTGCATGTTCTGCTAGTCCATTTGACTGTGGATATTCTGGACTACTAGTAACATGTACAAAGTCCCATTCTCTTGCAAATATTTGAAATAACTGACTAGTAAATTGAGTACCATTGTCAGAAATAACTTTGTGTGGACTACCAAGGACTGAGAAATGATGTTTCAACTTAATGATAACAGCAGTGAACGTTAGATTAGGTAGTAAATCAATCTCAAACCAATGCAAATAAGAGTCAACCTATACAAACTAATGCTGATTGTTCCACTCGAATATATCAGTGGCTACTGTTGACCAAGGTAGTTCAGGAACTTGACTTAGCTGAAGTGGTCTCTTTGCAAATGCGGTTTAGTACTATCGTATACTGAACAAGAAGAAAGTACTTTATCAAGGTCTTTTACTAGAGAAGGCCAAAAATACTAGTTCTCTTGCCCTTCTTTTGGTAGATTTTGAAGCTGGGTGACCATGATGCAAAATGTGGATATATTCATGTCGTAAGGAACCAGGAACAATAATTTTAGGATCTTTGAAAATAATACCATCTTCCATTAACATCTCATCTCTGTAAGGAAAATAAGTTTGCACTTCAGGTGGTCCACTAGATTGCTTTGATGGCCATCCAACATTAATGCAGTGGTTGATATTTTGCAAAATTGGATCAGTCTTTGTATGATCTCTCAGCTCATCGAGTTTCATCGTAGAAAAATTATACACTTCCATTACGTCAAAGTCAAAATTCTCAGTGTCAAACTGTTCCATTGTATTTCTGGGCAATCTGGATAAGGTATCAGCCAGATAAACAAGTCTGCCTTTTGTACAGACCATCTTGAAGCTGTACTTTTGCAATTTGAACATCATTCTTTGTAGTCTTGGTGTAGCTGAATGCATAGGCTACTTTACAATAGTAACTAGAGGTTGGTGATCAGTTTCAATCTGAATAGCTCGTCCATAGATATAATCATGAAACTTTAAACATGTAAATACTATTGCCAAACGTTCTTTCTCAATTTGAGCATATTGCATTTAAGTTTGGGTAAGGGTTCCAGATGCATAGGTTACTGGTCTGCCTTCTTGAAGAATAACTGTGCCAAGACCAAATTTTGAAGCATCACAGGACAGAGTGACTGGTTTATTGACATCATAGTATCTTAATGTAGGTAGGGTCTGATTAAGGTCTTCAAATACTTTTTGTTGCTGTTCCAACCAAGACCATGTAACATTTTTGCATGTCAGCTCTCTCAAAAGTGCTGTCACCTCACTGAAGTCTGATACAAACTTCCCTAAACAGTTAACCAAGCCAAGAAAATGTTGTAGAGCTTGAACATTATCTGGTGCTGACATCTCAAGAATAGCTGCTTGCTTGGACAGGGTCTGGTCTCACGCCAGTGCTGGTAAATAAATGACCTGCAAATATAACTTCTGGTAGTCTGAATTTGCACTTTAGAGAATTGAGCTTTAAGTTCACTTCACGTGCTCTGTCTAGAACTCACTTAAGGTTTCCGTCATGCTCTGCTTCACCATTGCCTCCAACCAATAAATCATCTACTATTATGGCATTATAACTTGAAAAAGATTTGCTCCATTGCATACTGGAAGACTTCACTTGCAGAATTTATTCTAAATGGCATCCTTAGGAATCTGTATCTGCCAAATGGGGTATTGAAATTAGTCATTAATGATGATTTGCAATCAAGCATCACTTGCCAAAATGAAACTTTTGCATCCAAGACAGAAAAAAACAGTGGCATTCGGCTGCACCTTCCTTGACTGTATTCATTGGATGATGCGGTCTCTTTAATGCTTTGTTCAAATCTCTTGGGTCAATACATATTCTGATTTTGTCTGAGCCTTTTTTGTGGGCTGCTAACATAGACAACACCCATTCAGTTGGTTCTATAACTGGACAAATTACACCTTGCTGCACCATTTTATTCAACTGAGCTTTGATGTTATCATGAATAACTTTTGGAACTTGTCTTGCTGGTGTGACTACTGGACTAACTTCTGGGTCCAACTTCATAGAATACACAACTGGAAATTTGCCCAACTTGTCATAAAAAAAAATCTGCATACTCTGAGAAAATGGCTTCAGAAAAATTGCAACTAGGACATGTGCTTATATGATGAACTTCTTTGGTAAAAGAAAGCAGATTCATTCTCAAACTGTCTCCGAGACCCAATAATGACTGCACAGGTCTTCAAACTACATGGAATAACAAGCTGTAGCAGTTCCTAGCCACATAACATGAAAGCACTACTGAGCCTTCGGTGTGAATTTCTTCACCTCCATAAGCAACAAGTTTTGCACTACTAGCCACATTGAGTTGTTCATTAGTTCTCATCTTAGCAAATGTGTCCACTGACATAACATTACACTTTGAACCAGTGTCTACTTTGAACTTGGTGGATTTACCATTGATCTGGACAGTACAAAACACTTTGTTCCTTGCCAACAAATTCACTGCATCAACCTTTTCACTGATTACTGATACACCACTATGTAGAAAGTAGAACTGCAGCTCTCTGTATGCTCAACTTGCTTTTTTGAGTGACCCTTCTTTATAACTGTGTGAAGTTTACTTGGTTTGCAAAACTTTTGAAAATGGTTCCATTTTTTCACTTGTGTCATTGCTGACCAAATGCTAAGCATTTCTCTCTTTTAGACTCATGACTGGCACCACAATTGTGATAGTTAACAATAAAATTGGATTTGGCTTTTTGCTGATTCACGCTTGTACTGCACTGAACATTCTCCTTTCTTAGAACCTGCTGGAAAACTACATGGTTTCCCAGGAGAAGCCACAGGGGCTGCAGCTGTCATGTGCTTAGGCCTGCTTTTGCTTGCTATGTGTTGCATGCTGTCTACATTTTCTCTGGAGCCTGCTGAAACCATCCTCTTATCACTTACAAGCATACTTGTGTGCCTCTCTGTAACTTCATGGACTTGACAAATCTCAGTAGCTTTACTTAGCATTAAATCACTGTTACGAAGCAAAATCTTTCTCACAGCAACACTATTAATACCACACACAAGACTGTCCTTTATTAACTCATCTTTTAGATCACCAAATTGACACATTTTAGCTTTGTTCCTCAGGTCAGTAATATAAGCTGCAAAAGTTTCCCCTGGTTTTTGATCTCTTGTATAAAACAAATGCTTCTCTAATGCAATATTTGTCTGTGGGTTATACATTTCTCAGAATTTGCAATTCAAACACTCAGGGTCTTCCCTTGATTTAGCCTATAGAACAATATGGCGATTTTCACCTTCTCCCTCATATACTGCTGGTGCATACACAAATGAACGCTGTCTTTCAATGGTCTCTGACTCAGCTAGGTTTAGCAAAATAAATGCCCTGGTGTATGCATCTTTGTCAGAATAAGATGCTTGTATAAAAATATCATACTTTTGCTCAAATATTCTCCAATTCTCTGCAATATTCTGATCAAATACAAGTGGTGAGGGCATTCAAAATCCATCTGCCATTAGTAACACATACCAATGAAGGGTTCTGCAAATATGCACGAACACACACACATATATGTATGGCAGAAATTTATGCCAGTATTCGTAACCTTGCCCAATAGCACAACAAGCCTCTGAATAACTGACCTTTGTGAAATAAATCTCTCAGGTACTGTAATAATACTCTTGAAATTACTGTACTGCAAGAAATTACCCCTTATCAGTGTAAGAAACATTTCAAAATAACTGCACCATATGAATGAACTGGGCAGAAGAAGCTCAGAGTAAGAAACATTTCAAAGTAACTGCACTTTGCGAATAAACAGTACACGTCACACTGAAACTTCCCCAAAATGGTGGTACTTTGCTAGATAATTCTTTACAGTGCAAGAAACACTTTGGAATGGCAGCACTTTGTGAATAGAGATACCCAGCACTAGAAATGTTTCAAAATGGCTGTACTTTGACTGTACTTCACTTAATAGTTGTACTTTGCGCACAAATAAACTCTTCAGAGTACATGCATAGTAATAAGCACACACTGTAAGCACTTTTACACACTTTGAGATACTTCTAATAACTCTAGTTATGCCCTGACTACAATACAAAGTAGTAGTTATGCCAAAACACAGTACTTTGCCAACAAACATGCAGTCTCCTTGCTTTATTTATGCTTAATGTGCCCGTTTTGTCCTTATTATATTCATTTCGCTTGTTTAATCTCTTTCATGCCCATTGTACATTCCTTGTGCTAGTTTTACTCTAAATATGCCTGTTTTGCATTAAACATGCTTGTTTTTCCTTAAACATGCCTGTTTTGCAGTTCCAAGGTAATTTGAAACCCCTTATGTGCTTTTCTGATAATCATTTATCAAATATCTTAATTTTAAACATTTTATTTAACTAATAAACCTTTTGTGCCTCTCACTTGCTTAATAATATGGTTTGTGCCCACGTAATGCCCCGTTTTATCTTTTTTTATAAAATAAACTGTTTGTGCAAGTTTTCATTACCTTTGGTTCTTTTCTGTCCCTTTATCATTTTTGTTTCTCTTAGGTTTACCTTCACTGTTAACTCTGCACCTCATATCTCTGGAAAGCAGTCTCTGGAATACCATTTCTCACACCATGTCACTCATCTAGACAGGAAGTAGTAGCCGAGACTACTGCAACTTAGATAACCTTATATACAAATCAGCTATTACATTCATACATGCTTACTCTCTAGATGCACACTCAAAATGGCACTGAAGCTAGCATGTGCTTGCTATTTATATGCACGTTCAGTCCTTGAAATGCTTCTTAAAGATAGAGCACACACACTCTGTTCTACATCCACCCTTCCAGTGTAGCAGTTAGTTCACCCCTAAGGACAGTACAGTAACATTCCTAGTCCTGGTTGGTCTTCCAGACATTTTTGTCTCTGGCTGCAATCAGAACAGTAAGATAAAATCTTTATGGCCTAAACCAACCCATTTAATTTTCAAGCTCTGTTTCAAAATTAGCTGGACTCAGATTAACAGCTTCCCTTCCAGAATTCTCTGTTAAAACATATACATTTAATCAGTTATAATAATACTGTCTGACATACATGTATATCTCTTTTCTGTCCAGCAGGACCCACTGTTTATGCATTTTAACACAAGCAACTTTACAAATACATTTTTAGCACAAGCATCTGTACAAATCAGTGTGATAGTTAAATGGCATAAAATTCATTACAAAACTCCAGCTAGCTATGCTGGCATATGTTACACATGCACTGCCCTACTCTCCCTGGCACAGATGGCACTACCTCATATCATCACTATATATATATATATATATATATATATATATATATATATATATATATATATATACATATATATATACACACACAGATGTTTTTAATTCAGTGTTGAAGCTTACTTCGTAAGTTAAATGTTTTAGTATTCTGTATTGTCAGTAGATGACTGAGAAGCATGTTGATTAGACCTCTCTAGTGTAAAAACTCAAAAACTGTTAAAGAAGCCAGTAAAAGTCATCAGCTTGAGTAAAATTCAGTTACTGGCTAGTAACTACACAACCTGGATGCCTGCAGAGAAAAAAGTTTGAGAAAACAAGTGAAGATTAACAAGAAAATAGGAAGAAAAATCTCTGAATGGGAAAAAACATGCTGCTTAGCAAAAGCCACATCAGATTTCAGCTTTAGTATAGAAGATGTTTTACAGTAATTTAGAGATGAAACGATCAAATGCATTCAGTTATTTAAAATGAAAGGGATATGGCAGGTAATATATAAAGTCAAATGGCAAAAGGCTAGAAAAAAACAGGAGAAGCTTTAAATAGCTATTCAGAAGATCTGATATAACTGTAGAAATCAAAGTGTGAAATGAAGGAAAGACTGACTGAACAGGAGGCTTTTCAAGAAGAGCTGTTTCAAAAAATAGAAGAGTTAGAAAATGGAGCATGCAGAGAAAACCTGACTTTTTTCTATGCCAGAGAAGATGGAAGGAATAGACTGTATCCTATTTATGAAAGTACAAATAAGCAATTGGACATATGTTACACAGCAGGATTTGCTAACTGAGAGGGCACGTTTTGTGTGTACTCCAAATCTGTCCATTAGAAAGCAGTCATGCTCTAGATTAGTAAAGCTGCAATCATATTAGAAGAAATAGCTACTCCTGCCAAAACTAAGGCAGAAGGGGAAAGTATTAAAAACTATGGAAACTACAGTGTTTGTGAAAAATGATTATCACCTGTACATCAGGCAGAAGAGAAACACGTATATCCCAGCAATCAAGTAATCTCAACAGGCAAGTGTGAGATTCAAGCTGCAATATTCAGCTTTCTTCAGATTATTTTCCTGGAGTATCAAAGACATTTTCAGTGCATAACAGGCTATGGAAGAAAACAAATCCTTAGCAAACAGTGAACCAACAAGCTGAAAAAGACTCTGCTTCTAAATCTTCTAACAATAAAAAACATATAGAGACATTGCTGATGAAATCCTTTCAGTTGAATGACAGAAAAAAAGCTGAGAAAATGGATGAGGAGTAGATCAGACTCAAAAAATAAAGGTTTAGTGAGACTGAAATTATCAGGAAAAAGACCATAACAATTTGAAATTAGTGAATGAATGAGAGTACTGTAAAGCATCAACCCCACTAAATGTAGTTTAGGCATGTGAACTGTGGTTCTGCAAGAAGTTGAAAAAGATTGGAAGTTTGTTGACTATGCTAAACTAGTGGGAGAACTCTAAAGTATAACCCCCCAGTTTATGTCATTAATGTTTAGATAGACATTGCATGGAGTGAAGAAGTTTATGATATTAAAGTCAGAAAATATTTTTCTTAGTGGTAATCTAGCCAGGCTTTACAGTGTAACATGATAAGAAAGTCTACAAAGAAACAAGTTAAAGTTAATATAGTATTGTGATTTTGTGCTACTGCGGAGAAGAAAGGTAAATATACACAGAACTTACTACATATAGAATTAAAATATAATAATTTCTCCTATTTTATAGAGGTAGATGTGGGATATTTAGATTAACATTCTTAGTTTAAGCTACAGACAAATGTTATTTCAACAAAAGACTTGGAAAGCAAGAGTAAGGTATGAAAAGCATGAAAATGGTAGTTCTTTCTTGCATTTTTAAACTCACTAGCTATACTCTTTGACTAATGCATACTTTTCAGTGGCGGCTCAAGGTATTGGACTGCAGGACTGCAGCCCCTCCAGCTAAAAGTAAAAGAAAAACAATAAAAAAATATATTTATTTAAAAAAATACTGACTGGCTTAGTGGCTTCACTGGCTGGCTACAGGGTACCCAGATGCATACGAGTCCGACTGACTCGCTAAGTCCCTGAACTTGACCTACGCATGCATGTTCAATGAGTTCCAGATTTTAAACAAATTGTTTTTCTCAATCTGGACTATAGTTAAACCAGTCCGGAATAATAAATAAGTGTTTACTGTACACATCTTCAGAAGTCTATGCATTATTTTAGCCGCAGTGAATGGAAGGGGCTCGGACTGCCACATCCACAGTCGCATACATGATGCAGCTGGCTTGATGGGTACTGATTGGTTCTCTGCTCTCTCTTCCTGCGCTTTGCATGCTTGGAAAAAGAGAGTGAGCTGAGAAACAGCAGCAATATCCTTTTATTTTTTGGAGGCCTGAGTGGAGTTCATTTAATCAGAGGAGTGAGGAGTCTCGGAGGACATAGGCAGCAGAGCAGTGCACCTTTACCTGACTGGTGTAGAAGAAAGAAGAGGCCAGCACTTCAAAGAACAGAAAGAGGAAAGGAACTGAAATAGCAGGTTAGTGAAGGGGATGTAACATGTAACTTGTAGAATAAGATTTTTTTTTTTTGGCTTTATTAGTTCTTTGTTGTTGTAAAGTATTTGGTAAATAGCAGATTAGTGAAGGTGAAGGGGGATACAAAAAAGTAACTTGTAGAATAAGATTTTTTTTTATTGTTGGCTTTATTCTGCAAAATCAAGAACAGCTGAAAAGCCATTGTACTACTTGTGTCTTCCTTGGATGGGGGGATACTCTGCACATTTACACTGCATAACTGCTTCTTGCCTTGCTTGGACACATCCAGAGTCACTATGTGGGGGAGTGGAGTACAACAAGTATGTCACAATTTGAAATGTCTCTGGCTAACGGTGATAGCCCTGACACATTTGTCATACCTGTCAAACTCAGAGCAAGAAATCTGGACAAAGCCATAAATAGAAGTGGGACAAAGGCCCCATAATAAGGACATTTTTTACTTGGTAAATAGCAGGTTAGTGAAGGTGAAGGGGACACAAAAAAAGCTGTAGAATAAGATTTTTTTTAATTGGCTTTGCTGCAATAATTATTAGTTGTACTTGGTAAATAGCAGGTTAGTGAAGGTGAAGGGGGATACAAAATAAAGTTGTAGAATAACATTTTTTTTATTGTTGGCTTTATTGCAATAATATAATTCTTAGTTGTACTTGGTGGCTTGCTAACATTGTTATAGAAATTAATAGATTAAAACTGTCTTGAGTCTTAAGATGGCAAAGCAAAGTTCTAAATTAGTGATGTTCAGACCTGTCTCTCTGTGTGCGTGCATGTGCGTGCCTGTGTGTGCATGTGCATGCATGTGCGGGTGTGTGTGCGTGCATATGCATGTGTGCGTGTGCTTGTGTGTGTGTGTGTGTGTGTGTGTGTGTGTGTGTGTGTGTGTGTGTGTGAGTGTAAATATTGGTTCCCAGCTGTATTGTGTGGCTATTTTATATTTTTGCATTACATTTTTGGTCTGTTTCTCACATAATTGTGGTTTTCTAGCAAATTAGTGGCAAATCATTAAAGACTGAAGTTAGAAAATAATGACAGACATTTGAGTTTCAGATTTCATACCATTCAGAAAATTCATACTAGTGCAAGACTTACTATTCTATTATCTTTCTAAGTTTATAAGAGCAATATTTAAAAAATGTCCTTATTATGGGGCCTTTGTCCCACTTCTATTTATGGCTTTGTCCAGATTTCTTGCTCTGAGTTTGACAGGTATGACAAATGTGTCAGGGCTATCACCGTTAGCCAGAGACATTTCAAATTGTGACATACTTGTTGTACTCCACTCCCCCACATAGTGACTCTGGATGTGTCCAAGCAAGGCAAGAAGCAGTTATGCAGTGTAAATGTGCAGAGTATCCCCCCATCCAAGGAAGACACAAGTAGTACAATGGCTTTTCAGCTGTTCTTGATTTTGCAGAATGTTCTTGTTTTCTGTCATATTTTTATACTGTTGATTTATGCTTCATCTTATTTAGAAAATGCATGTTGTTACAGTGCCTGTTGCTCTGTGTTTAAGTAGCAATGATGTAATGACCATCAGATAAGCTTGTCTGAGATTGTAAGATGCAAGTAAGCTTTAATAAGCATACTGTTAAAGAATTATCAGCATTGAAAGCATTTTTGTTGTTGCCATGCAGAGAATATCTACGTAACTAGATAAGGTAAAAGCCTTAGGTATTGAAATGCATATGACAGTATTTGTAATAAAGGGCAGGATTACAGAATTTTCAGATGCTCATGACATTTGCTGGAGACTTGCAGTGATCTTTGCAGGCTTTACCGTAAACGAAACAGAATGCCAATCTATCATGTGTGGTCCATAACCTGTGCAGTAATTCTTTAAACAATTTATCTTGAGCTTGTTTCTTGTTTGCTGTTCATTTTTACTTTGATCATGTTTCCCTATGAAACAAGTAGATAGTTGTTGTCAGGCAGAGGTCTTTTTTGGATAAAAAACATTTTTACAAGTGGGGGTATAACAGCATGTTACTTAGTACTTTTATAAAGCCGAATATAAATTATAATTAGAACTGCAGTGCAAGGAGAAGTGGTTTGAGTTGAGTGCTGCTTGTTTTCTATACTTGATTTTGACTGGCATTCCAGTATTGTATTTAAAAAGTAATTTATTTTTTCATGCCTCACAACCTTTTTGTTTCCATCTAGATATTAAGTAAGCTGTCATGTAGCCAATGCATTGAAATATTTTTTTCTTCTATACTTCATTTTGTCTTGATTGGACTCTCATAATGATGGTTTGGCACCCAGGGCATTGTATTTAATTAAAGTCCCAGTTTTTGTGGTTTTGAGCATAGCTCCACCCCTTTCTCATTGGCCACACCCCTCCCCATTAGCCTCACCCATTCAGCTGCCCTCTGCAGCTCCCCTTTGATTTGAAGTCACCAGCTGCCACTGCTACTTTTATTTGAAGACAATAAGCCTAAAGCTGCAGGCAGCTGATGACAAGAATTCTGAACAGTGTGTTCTGAGTGAAATATAAATGTAAAATGAAATTAACATACAGAGGGATATTGGCAAGCATTTCAATGGAACTACAACTTGAGTGAAATCTGTGATGGTCTAGATAAGTAACTTTTAAAGGGGCATTGGCAAGCTGTTCAGTGAAAATAAAAATTAAAAAAAGTCAAGTAAGAAAGCAAGTTTGAAATTGTAGGAAACTAGTAGTTATAGAAGTAGTTGCCTACACAGGAGTCTTAGTACTATAGTACAATAAACATAAAACTAAACAATTTAGTTTAGTTGTTTAAGGGTAGCTAGGGTACTTTTTCTTAAGGCTAAAATGTAACGTTTACTTAAGGTATACAAGCTGTTATTCACATCTGGGAGAAGAATAGAGATAGGATAACAACAGGTAGTAATATGTTTGAGCGGGAACACAGGTTATAAAACATGCATTAACACAAATTTAGAATGGGTATTACTTGTGGGTGCAGCCATCTGTTTTTGGACAATTGCTCTTATCTATATGAAGGGGTATAGTTCCTTTTTGGAAAGTGTAGATAGCTTGTTGTGTTTAAAGGGGATAGGGACTTTTTGAAATGATATTTAGTTTTTTTTTTTACTTGGCATTTTTGGGAAAATATGATATGGTTATAACTAATGATAAGTAGAAGCAACCTTGCCAGTCATTAGTGTGTGCATATATATATATATATATATATATATATATATATATATATATATATATATATACATATATATATGGATCTACTTCACAAAAATGAAACCTCGTAACAGCGAAATCCACAACACCAAGACCACATGCACAAAACCCCATAACACCAAAAACATACAACCACGTTAAAACACATACATAACACACACATACACAACTGCCCCAAACTACCTAACACAACATCCTACAATACGGATAGTCAGGGGGCTTGCTGCACCCACCACACCCCCTTCTTTAATATTCTAACACCGAGATTGCACAAACAGACACACAATGCAAACTCACACCCACACATTACAGTCCCTCACACACACACACACACACACACACACACACACACACACACACACACACACACACACACACACCACAGCCAAAACACACATTTACACACACACCACTAACCCTCAAACATACACTTACACAAACATACTTGCCTGCACTGCATCACCAGAAGTGTGAAATTCAAAATCCCATAATACCGGGATTTTGAATTTCACGTTCTAATCTTCGTGTAATGGGGTTTCGTTTATGTCGTCTCAGTGATGTGAGTTTTGGTGTTCTGGGGTTTAGTTTTTCTGAAGTAGACCCATATATATATATATATATATATATATATATATATATATATATGTATATATACATATATATATATATATATATATATATATATATATATATATATATATATATATATATCTAAAAGATGTAGCATGGAAACATATCATCAAAAGAAGTACAATGTATAGTTTATGCGAGTAATATTTTTTATGAAAATGGCTACCTTGTCAATATTACTATGGAATATTAGACTAAAATCAAAGAGTATCGAATTATATTAAGAAGTGCAAAGTTTAAATAGCAGTGCTTCAACAGATATGCCTCTATATAAATGAGCATGTAAATTTGACAAAGAAAGAATTTCAAGGTGACTATTCAGAGGAATATCAGGGGCAAAGGGGGAGCAGTAATTCTGATTTTGATTGAGGCCCCAGTAGTAAGAAAAAATGAAGGAAAGGACAGTTGTTGTTTGTCTTTCGGCTTTTTCACAGTAAGGGGTCGCCACAGTGGAACTCCGGTCCTTTAATGATTGGCAGTAGATTTTTACAAAATGCCAAGGTGCCAGCTCGATGCCCAACCTTCAACGAAGGCACACACATTTACGCATGCATGTCTTTCGAACACTACCCAACCGCGAGGAGGACATGCAGACTCCACACAGAAGGTACTCCCAAGCCAAGCCGAGAATCGAACGGGAGAACCTCTTGCTGTGAGGTAACGACAGTAATGGTAGATTTATGGTAGAAAGAAGTTACTAACAGAGTAAAAGGATTATATTGGCATTTATTTATATTCCACCTACAATAATTATTATGGAGCTCAGGAGAATTCCGGGATAAATACAAAGCTTTCAGCATGGAATATTATTTATGGGTGGGGACTGGAATCTAACTTGCAATAGTAAGGATGTATATGGGGAACTAGAATGTAAATTATAGCAAAAAGTGCAGATTGCTGAAAAGGTATATCAGAGTATTTTGAAAAGAAGATGTGAATTCAGTAGTAGAAACTCAGAATTTATATTATTCCTTAAGATACAATAAATGGACTAGACTGGATAAAAGTAATTTATTAAAGGAATATGTACATTTAGTTGAAAGCTTTGAGACCAAACCCTCAGTGATATTAGATCATGCACCAATATATGTAAGATAAAGCTGTAGCAATGATGCACAAATGAGACATTGGTACTTATTGCTTAGTTGTTAAAAAGAGAGGAATTTAAAAAATTAGTAGCGGGTATGATTCAATAGTTATTTTGGAAGTTTGGAATTACTTTGGAAGGGATATCTAGTGAGTGGGATAAAAAGAAAATAGACATTAAAAACACATCACGAACAAGAAAGAAAGAGATATGGGAAAGAAGCATTAAGAACTATACAGAGAGGCTGAAAAAGATTAAAGTGTTGACAAAAAAGGAGAATATTATAGATCAAGAATAGGATGAACTGCAGAGTGCTAAAGGGAAAACAAAGGAGTATTTGGCAAATAAAAAAGTTGGTGTTAAGCGACTATTTTGATAACAACTCTAGAGTTCAAAAACCTTCAGCAGAATGACTTAGGCAAAGAAAGTAGACAGGGGTGTTGCTAAACCTAGGGAGCCTATGACAATATAAATAACCAGAGATTCTATAGTGGGAATTTTAGATATTTTGAAAATGTTATGACACTGAATATAATGCATAGGAATGCTAACCAAGAAAGGCACAAGCAGAAATGTTTATGGAAGGCTTAGTCATATCAAAGTTAGAAAGATGAGACTAAAGAATTAACATGTAAGATAAGATGAGATGGAATAAAATCAGCAATGTATAATCAAATGACAGGGAAGCCTCCATGAACAGAAAATATTCTTGTGGAAATGTTGAAGTTAGGAGGGATGAGAATGTGTGATAAAGATCTGTAAGGCTTTGTTTAACAATATTTTGAAAGGAGCAAATATCAGCATCATAGAAGAAAGCTGTGGGGCTGTATATTCAATGGCATTAAAGACTCTTCAGATCTGGCTTCATATCAATTTATTTTGACATAAAGTGTTTACATCTATATTAACTTAGAGAATGACAAAAGATGTTACCAAAATTAATAGATATAAATAAATGTGGTTTTGTAGAGTGGAAGCAAATATTTGATGACATTGCTAGAGTAATGATGATCTGCAGGGAATTGAAGTGTAAGAAAACACTTCTATTGCTGTTGAGTCTTAATGCAGAGTAGTCGACTAGAATTTTATATTGCGGTGGTGGTGCTGCGGTAGCATTGTCGCCTCACAGTAAGACGTTGTCCTGTTCGATTCTCAGCTAAAGCGTCTTCTGTGTGGAGACATGCGTGAATGGGCGTACCTTCATTGAAGGTTGTGCATCAGGGCTGGCAACTCGGCACATAAAATTCTACTGCCAATCATTAGCGGACCAGAGTTCCACTGTAGTGACCCCTAACCGGGAAAAGCCAAAAGACACAACAAGTCGACTAGAAATTTATGAGTAGGACAATGGTGTTCTCTGTTAAGATAATAGTCAATTAAGGAGGCTGTATGAAGGGGCAGAGGCAAGAATTAAGATGGAAGGACTCCTCTCTGACAAGCTGTGTTTAAACAGAGGAATTAGTCTGAGATGTTGCTAATGGGACCAGGTATATTGTATCTGCCATAAGCTCTAGTAACGTAAGAATGAGGGCCACTTTTGGTGAGTGCTGGTATAATAGGAGATTGACTGCAAACTTCAATGAAATTAGTTAATCTTCTGATAGTTTGCCCAAATTCTAAATAATGTCCAAGTAGCAGCCTGTGAAAGAAGATTTTGTAATGACTCCAACTGGGACATTGTAGTATTTACAGCCATTGTTAAGGTAGATAAATTTGAACTAATCCCTTACATATTAGCAATGACTCCCTTTTAGCAGAGACAAAGTCAGTCATCCATTCCCAGCAGTCTTACATGAGCTGTGACTAATGTCATGCACTCTGTAAACACCCAGGGCAGTGGTCAGACTGAATGGCAGAATCTGAATTAATAATGACTGGCTCCTAAATGGCAGCAAAGAAACTTTCCAGAATAAAATCACAGAATCATAGAAGACATAAGGCAAGATGGCCCTGTGGCTATTTACACCTTGCCGGTACCCTCTTTGACATTACCTTCTTTTTCAAGTAGCTAAAGGCTATTTGTGGATAGCCATTCAGTTTTCTAACTCATTTTTGAAGGAAGATAGTTTGTCATATTGCTTAATTTGGAGTAGAAGTTTGTTCCTGAGAAAGAGTAAATGCTGCCTGAAAAATCTGTCTGTCCACCTTGTTTAATTTGTTTACCAAACCAGGTTTAGCTTCCTGGTTTTAATGTTAGTGTGATTCTTTCTTTTCTGGAGATATAAGATGTCTTAGACTACTGGATCCCTAATGGCTCAAAACGCAAACACAAATTGCCCCTAAGGAAACTATAGATCACTGAATAGAGGAACAGTACCTCCAGACTCTCCTTGTAGCTTTTGTCTTTCAAGCCTGTGATATTTCAGTTAGGAAAATCTGTGGTCTTTCCTATTGCTTAATATGCCTGGTAAGATATATCCCAAAAAGGGCATTGTAGTCAACAATAGATATGATCAATGCAGGATATTGAGGGGTAAGAGATTCCTTGGATTTATATGAAATACCTTTAGGAATTATCTGCAACAGGTAAAAAGACTTCCTTCCCTCTGTTGTAATGTTATGGTCAAAAGCAAGAGAATTATCCACCCATGTTGCAAGGTCTCTCACCACACTTTCATTTTGAAGCAAGATGTTGTCTACTCTATAAGCTAGATGAAGGTATTTCTATCAAATGTGATAACATTTCAGTTTTTATCATTAATTCTAACCGATGTTTTGAGCACCAGTTGTTGATGTGTGAGTTCTAGTTGAAGCTCATGGGACTTGAGAATGACATGAAGTTTTTTTATCATCTCCAAACTTGATTAGTCAGAGATTTCATTTGTTATCTGGAGATCCACAAAGTGTATGCTTAATAGTAGGGGTCCCAGCATGGTGCCCTGAGGAATGCCTCTAGTCACCTCCATGTTTACTGATGATGATCTTGCCACAATGACTACATGGGTTTTTTCCTTCAACCAATTTGCTATCCACCTAACTATGTAGTGGTCATTTGGGAGCATATTCAGCTCGTTTATTAAGTTAGAATGTGGTATGATGTCTAAAACATTAGTCATGCTAAGGTATACTGTATGAACAACATGACTACCATCCACAGCTTGTGTTACTCTCAAACAAATTGACCAGATTCATTAGACAGCATCTGCCCTTAACAAAGCCAAACTGCTGGTGGTCAAACCTTATGATTTTTGATATCATAATTAATTAGGTCTGTTATGAAATGTTTCATGGCTTGTAGGTGAGAATAGTCAGGCTAATGGGTCAGTGATGGGTCAACCCTTGAGAAGTGGCATTACAACAGCTGTGTGCCACAGTTCAGGAACAAAACCAGTGTCTAAGCTCAGACTGAAAAGCTGGAGGAGCAGGTCCACTAGGGCATGTTTTGTATTACTTTCAGGCAACTGAGCATATTATCAGGCCCCATGGATATATTTTTAATTTTAGAGAGTATCTTTAGGAAGTGTTTTTTGGTTATGTTGGTGTGTTTGAGATTTGGTGAGATATGTGGATTTTTACAGTTATATAGTAGGTGAAATTTGCACTGAATTTGTTTGCTAGTATGTTAATAACATCTACTGGATCTGAGCAGGTAGTGCCATTTTGGAAAATCTCTGAGCAATGCTGGGTGTTATTCCTTAGTTACCTATTGTAATTAAAGAAGAGTTTGTAATTGTCTTTAGCTTCTAATGCTAGTGTATGTTTATGGCTTAACGTCATATTCCTGATGGCATTTTTTAACACCTGTATTGAATTATCCCTTAAGACATAGGCAAGCATAGATGTATATAAAAAGAATACTGCATGTTCAGAATTGCAAACATCATCCACATTCTTTTATACAATTATCATCAATCCAACATTACATAAATTGCTTAATTCCTGCCTTCCCTTAAAGCCAACTCCTCATCCAAAACATGATTCTGCATGTATTGTTCCCATTATTTCCATTTTTCTATGTAGTTTGTTCCTACCATTTTCTAAAGATGCAACTTCCAGTTATTTTATCTCTGCTACAATATTCAATACTTCAAATACAGTTGGTTTAAACTTTGATTTCCAGTTTCTAGCATTTGCATTTTGGCAGCCATCAAAATTATATTTAAGAAGGCACTGTTAAGTCTAGACAATACAGATCCTGTATCCCAGCTAAATAAAATAAATTCTTTAGTTAGACCCATTTGTTCACACAATATTTCTGACAGAGTACTCTGTGGGGGAATTTTTAAAGTCTACCAACTCATTACACTCCCAAAACATATGCCCCCATTTGCTTCTTTCTGTTTTTAATTCCTTCAATGATCTTTTAATTTTAATCTTAAGTTTAGGAAGCCTCTTTTATTGTATTTTTATTTATACATGTGGACCACCAGGCTGGTTTACTTTTAAACTTCCCATTTTGTTTGGCACTGGTAGGGACTACCATGTCAATCCATTTATCTAGGTGCACATATAGTTTTACATAACTACTTTCTGTGTCAGTAGCTTGGGTAATACAGTTAAACTTGAATTTTGAGATTTCATTTTAGAATTGTAGAATTTTAATACATCTGAATTTACTGAACTTTGTGATGTTTGCATCAAATTGGACAATTTGAAGGAAAGTATTATCAGTTTGCCAGCATATTTAGCTGAAGAAAGAAGTATGAGATATAGTTGATATTCATACCATGTGGATAAGGGTCACGTTAAGTATAGTTTGTCTTCTAGTGGGTTCCATGATAATTTTGCTCAGGTAGTCTATGTTTATAGACTCTAGGAATTTTTGAATGTAACTGACAGTTGAGGTACAGCTATACCAATTTATCATTTTGTAGTTAAAGCCTCCTAGGAAAATGGAATTCCTGTTGATATGGAATTCATGTATGTGCAGGTAGGTATCCTGGATATCTATGGAGCACATCCAGTGTCCCTCCTTTAGACAAGTAAGGACTGACTGCACCATGACTATCCATAACTTGGCTTTCCTTACATACTGATTTAGACTCCCAAGATATAGAATAGGCCTGAGTTCCTTTGTCTTTTTGGGAACTAAAAATAATATATAATAAACCTTGGATCCTTTATGGTCTGGTGGGACTTTTTGGATGGTTCATTTTACTATGAAAATGTATACTTTCATCCTTTCATCTTGGTTTCTTCGTTTAGATGGGATGGCATGTCTTGCAGAGGGAGAGAGAATTCAGCTAGGTGCTTCCAAAAAAAGTGTTGTATAGACTCTGGATGATATATCCATGACCTAACTGTCTTGCATGATGGCCAGCCATGCACATAGATGCAAGGATAGTCAATCCTCGACTGCCTCTAGAGTGAAGCAGCCAGGCAATTCCTCAGAAGTGCTGTGTTTGCTTTCCAGGTGAAGGGTTACAGAACCCTTAATTCTTAAAATGGTCTCTGCCTCTGGGGTGGTGTCTGTGGTAGAAACCCCCCATCTGTTGCAGCTGCTGTCAGAACATTGCTCATAGAATTGCTGTTTGGACCGATGGTAAAACAAGTTTTTTGCAGTCCTTTGATTCCTTAAAAATTATCCTTTTGGGGCAGAAAAGTTAACCCTAACAGCTGACAGCATTTTACCTTCTGCTTCACTCTTAAACAACTATTCCTTCACCTTGGTCATAGCAAGGAAGATACATCAAAAGGGGTATTAGTATGGGACACCTTAAATTCTTTCACAAAACCACACAACCTGAGCCAGGTATTCCTCCTCATGGCCCATCCCAGCTGCTCTAGTGCTGTATTGGCTGCACTATGAATGAGCCTCAAGGATAATGATGTAAGAGCCAGACCCAGAACAAGGCAACCTAGGCAGCTGCCTAGGGCCCAGTGGCTGGTGGTAGGGGGGACCCACTGGACAGGAGTCTTCACATTTACTTTAAATCAATTAAAAAAAAATAAACATTTCTTCTTTAATGCCATGGTGGCATCTTCTCCTTTAAGAAGATGCACTCAACATCCATGTGTGCATTCTTCTTAATACAATGCATGCTTCAATGCAGAAACGCAGGTGTAATGTAAACACACATACTCTGCACTTCCAATGTGTAAGAGAGACACTGCATGTGGAATTTAAATTTGCCATTCCATTCATAATGTAAATCTGCAGTGCCATTTGAAGGTAGGTGTGTTTATGTGTGTGTGTGTGTGTGTGTGTGTGTGTGTGTGTGTGTGTGTGTGTGTGTGTGTGTGTGTGGTTGTGTGTGCCAAATGCCCCTAGTTAATGATGACAGGTTGCAATAGCCTGAATCTTCTACATCAACTACCAGACTGCTCAGGGAATTGTTAGTTTCAGCAGAAACAAGAGCCTACATTCTCTACACCAACTACCAGACTGCTGAATGAATTGTGAGTTTCAGTTCATTTTCAAGGAATTGTGAGTTTGAATACATTTTTAAGGAATTATGAGTTTCAAGGGAGGAGAAGTTTACTGTTGTTCATCATGCTAAGTCTGTTTGCAATGTGCAACTGCTTTGTTTAGCAAATGGCAGCCAGTTTTATATTATCAAAATTGAAAGCAGTGGCTATAGCACACCAGGTAGAATGCTTGCCTTTGGTGCAGAACACTGTGGGTTTTACTCCCACGCCATATAAATTGATTGATGGTACTACAGAGCACTTTATGGGTGGGGAGCGGGATGTTGCATTCCTGAGTGTGTACCCTTTGGGATGAGATGCCTAATAACTGTGAACTTGTTGTTTGTTTACCAACCATTTTCTATTGCAGTATTACTAGCTTACCAACTTTTTTAATGTAACATAGGCCATTAATTCTTCAAGAACAGCAGGCACTGAATTTGTAGATGAAACACTGAAATTTAAAGTTGTTTGCCAGTAGCAACCTCTTTATTAGTTACAGATCTCTTTACTGTGGAATTATTCAGATGACATTTACTTTTGCAGAGATTGTGCATATTGACTGGTATTGGTGGATTGTAATGACAGAAGTTTGAGTGGACTTTTATCATTAAAATTTTCTGAAATGGGTAGTTTTGTCATGATTGAGTCATATATTTTGTTTCATTGCTTACTGGAAAAAATGTTTAAAACTACAACTTTAAAACACATTCTAACAAGTTGTGCTGTATTATACAAGGAATATAATTTAATACAATCAGGAAGGTGAATCAAATGAAACATACATGCATGCATGGACCTAAAAATGTGAGCAAGGAACCTATGGCTTGAAAACAGCCCAAAGATAAACAGTAAACCATTGACTAGATGCATTTTCTTTGAATGTAGGTTTCAATTCCATTTCACTGAATGTGAGTTTCAAGGGCAGAGAAGTTTACTGTTCATGTTAAGACTGCTTTAATTATGAGACTGCATTGTTTGTTTAGCAAATGGTTATCAGTGCTTTTGCTATAAAATTTGAAATAAAAAAAAAAGTATTTCTGCTTTTCCCGGTTAGGGGTCGCTACAGTGGAACTCCGGTCCGCTCATGATTGGCAGTGGATTTTTACAGTGCCGAGTTGCCAGCCCAACGCCCAACCTTCAAAGAAGGCATGCCCATTCACGGTCACACCTACCTGCATGTCTTTAGCATCCCTTGACTGTGGTGAGGACATGCAGACTCCACACAGAAGGTGCTCCAGCCGAGAATTGAATGGGGAAACCTCTTGCTGTGAGGTGACAACGCTAACCGCTACACCACCGTGGCTTAACATAAAATTTGAAATAAAAGTTTCAAATTAAATCTGAAAATCTTTAATCATTGTAAAAGTAAAGAAGAAAATAGTATGCATGCTGACAGGTTTGAACACAGTTTATGGTAACTGGGGAGAAATAGTCAAGTAATGGAACAATGGCTGTGGGGGGGCTGCCATGGTGGGGGGTCAAGTGCAGGGAGGTCTACTGTGAGGGGGCCCAATACATTATCCTGCCTAGGACCCCATTTGACCATGATCCAGGTCTGCCATCCATTGATCTATATGGAGATGAATATCAGTTTGCAACAACTTTTTCAGTGACTTCAGGTCATTTCCGTAAGCTTTCACAAAAGTTGAGTCACATGCTTTAGGTAGTTAAAAGCCCTGACAAGAAACATACCTGATACAAAAGCACTCATCCCCAATGCAGTCCATTTCTTGAAAGCACTTGTCCCAATGCAGTCTTTTTTTGAGAATCCCTGCCCGGTGAATGTACCTTTAACCTCTCAGAGGGCTCCCTTTTTATAGTTGCTGCTACCAAGATAGACACCACAGCAGAGCCAAAGCTGCAATGAAATCTAAACTTGCATGCCAGAGGATCTTCTTTGGTTTGCTAGATACAGCCCTCTCAATGACCAGGTCTGTCATACAAACTACTGGAGGGGCAACCAAAGATGTAGGTATGGAAGTCATACATCTCAACCTCTTAGTACAGGAAATCTGGACAAAGCCTAAAATAGTGGTTGGAAAAAGGCCCAAAAATAGGGACAGATTTTAAATGTTGCTCTATGATCCAGAAATATGCTAGAATAACAGGGTTTGTATTAGCATGCATTTTCTGAAGGATATGAAATCTGAAAATCATATGTATGCCATTATTTAGTGACTTCAGTCTTCAGTGATTTGCCAGAAAACCACAAATTTTATTAGGATACTAAAAGTATTAGTTAAAAATCTGGACATTCTGCAAAAATCTGGGCAGTTAAGTGGTATGATGGAAGTATAAAAATTACTCTTGAAGATCTCATCAAGGGAAAGTTTCAGTGGGCCAGTATCCCCAAATTTAGAGTCCTCTAGAAGAGATTGTGTAGAACCCCCCATTCACTGAATTCTGTAGGTAGCAGATGCATTTCCAGTAACTATCAATGCAGGAGGTTGCCATGTTATCCTTTCCAAGAACTCAACTCCCAGAGATGAAGCTTTCCATGTTGACAATATCAGTATTTTAAGGATGTTGCTTACAGTACAGCCAGACATGAGTATACAGCTCCAACAGTACTTGATGCCAAAGATGTGACAAGCACCAAGTATGGTTTCAACACTGGTGGGTCAAACACCAAAGATGCTGTCAGTGAGAATGGCCCAGAGTAATTGGCAACAGTCCTGGAACTGGGTCATCAGTGTCAAGTCTAAGGCACTTAATGGTTCTTGAAGCTAAAAGAGGATTGCAACAAGACTGCTGGAACCAAGAGGGCCAGTGCAATTGGAGGCAATACCATTGATGCTGATATAGAAGATATTTAGCTCCAAAGCTGTGAGTGCCAAATCCTGGTCTGGGAAGGACCATAAGATATTGAAATAAAATGTCCTTTTCTCTCTCTATCCAAGAAATAGTGGGGGAGAGGGCACCAAACTCAACTTTGGCTTTAACCAAACCCTCATCATTTGTCCAAGTCAATATGTTGTACAGAAGCTGCTGGCAGACCTTTTGATCTCATGGATAATGTTGAAGAAGGGTGACACTTAAGATATGTAGATAATTCTTACACCAAGTTGAGTTAGGTCCTACCTGCAGCAACCAGTCCTCCAATCTAAAGTGAATGGACTGAATCATGCAAGATCTGTCATTCTCTGCAGATCTATCCCCACCTGGACACCATGGACAATATGGCAGGCCCATTCCATGGGAAACTAAGGTTGATTAGCATTCTGTCTCCTACATATAGGTACAGTCCAGTGGCCAACAACTGGGTACACAGTCTAAATACAGCTGGGTTCATAGGTTTATAAGTTCATAGGTGTGTACTAGACTAATAAAAACTGGAGCAATTATAAGCCTAGCCATGCAAACCCATATATGACCCACACATTTGATTTATATATGGGTTGATTTACAGTGGTATGATAACCTCTATAGATCTAGATGCCAAGCCCTTGCTTATAAGTTGAGCAACATAGAAGGATTTTCTTACTACCTTGGACACATGTTTGCCGAAGATTAGGTTACTATCTACATGAATTCTCAGATCCCTGACTACTGAATCAACTTTTAGGGATGATTTATTGATAACATAGTTACCCAGGGTGGTTGAATTCCCAAAAGTTATTACATTGCATTTCTTGTTACTGAGTTTTAAGCCAAGGTTTTGGCACCAAGCATTTTTCTGTGTTAGACCTTCCTGTGTGGTGTTCTCATCCTGAGGATATTCAATGACTGCTCCCAGTTTGCAATCATCTGCGAATTAGGTTAGCCAGAAGCCTTTGACATTGGCTTTGACATCTGAGAAGCAGATGCCAAAGAGGAGTGGGCCTAGCACACAGCTCTGAGGGGTTCCACTGTTGACTGGCCTGTTTGTGGAGGTGAGCCTCACCAAATCTAATCTCCTGAGTCCTATCAGTGAGCCAGCTAGTTATCCAGTGTGTTATAAAGGGATTTATTCCTAGTTCCATAAGTTTGTTGACAATAACCGTGTGAGGTCTTGTATTGTATTACATGCTTTAACTAGATCTAGGTAGAAAGCATGCATTGTTGTGCCCTCATCCATTGCCTTAGTGACCTTTTCAAAGAAGTCCACCAGATTCAGTAAGCATGACCTTCCTTTGATTAAGCCAAATTGAGATGGATCCATTGTTTGGATGTCTCCTATGTCCTTGTTTGTAAAGTCAATGATAATTCTATCCATGGCATTGTAAATAAAACTAGTCAGATTAATGCATCTATAGTTTCCAGAATCTGTTTACGGTCTTCCCTTATAAAGGTGGATGACTGTCACTGTCCTTTATTCTCATGGCACAAAGACTGTTTTAAGGCTACAGTTCAATAATGACTCCATGGGTCCTGATAAGTCATATTCTAGGCTGTTCAAGAGGCATGCTGGGATGTTATTAGGGCCCATTGAGGGCTTGTTCTTAGCTTTAGCGAGCACAGCCAGTATATGCTCCATAGTTATAGTTGGAGGAGTTATGTTTGAGGGTATTTTTTGGAGGATGGTTATGGGTGAGAGAGGGGACAAAGTTGGAAATGGATTTGTCCACTAATGAGTTTGCTATATTGCCAGGCTCAGTGAATGTGGCACCATTAACCACCAGTTCAGCACATTGCTGAGTGCTGCCCTTGCGGTTTCTGACACAGTTAAAAATGGCCTTATTGTTATCCTTCACCTGGCAGGGTAACTTAACCTCAAAGTTATCTTTGCTTGACCTAATTAGCCCTCTTAGTTGCCTATTTAGTTTGATGAGAGAGTTGTTATCTTTATGGAAATTACCATTTCTGATTTTTGCCACCGTTTTTTTTTCTTTTGTTGTATATCCTCTTAATTTGAGATGCCACCAGAGCATCTGTTTCTATTGCTAGTCTTGGGATTGCTTTTAGTAGGTACAGCAGCCACTAGGCAGCCATTGACATTCTTGTACAGAGTTTCTGAGAGCAATTCGGCATAGGCTGCTGTGTTCCCTGGGTATTTGTGGCCATTGAATTTTGACAGACCATCACTTAATAAAAGGTAATTTATCTTGGAATAGTTCCTAACTGTTACTGGTTTTAATGGAATGATGGAGTTTATTCTAATTTCAAAGGAGACAGCTTTATGTCTAGATCTTACCAGGGAGGATGAGAAATTTGTGTGAGTGTGGGGGGGGGGGGGTGCAGCATTCTCCCATATTTTGAGCATGAGGTCCAGCATGTTGGAGCCTCTAGTGGGAGTATTCATATTTGATCAAGGGTGTAGTGTTTGTATTTGCAAAGACCAGAAATCTCTGTGCCTGTAGATCTGAGGCTGTGTAGGATTTCCAGTCTTTAGAGGGATATTTAAAGTCACCCATGCATTGGGTATTAGGTTGGCTGGAAAGTGTCTTCAGTAGGTCCAAATATGCATTGTGAGCTTCATGGGATGTGCAAGGTGACCTATAGCTGGCTAGGATATGGTGATCTGCACATAGAGAAATTCCAGCATGTCATCCTGTTTGACCACCCTAGAGGTATGCTTGTTACTGATGTATATCAAGACACCTAAACCATTAGCCCTTGTCTGTGCAGCTACTGGTCTAAAAATGTAAAAGGCACTGAAACCTTGCATTGCCGGGGTACTCTCTGCCTCCTTAAACCATGTCTCAGTAACTACACAGATGTCTACATTCTCAAATATGAGGAGGGCTCAGAAGGAGTTTTATATAGGCTCCTGGCATACAGCAACAACACTTTGAGGTGCAGTTGAGTTGATTTTGTTGTGTTGGTAGGTTTTTCATTTTGGCATTGCCTAAAAAAGGCACTATGGGGGCAGATAAAGTTTTATCCAGTATTTAAATTCTAGAAGGGAAAGGTGCAGACCATCCCTGGCAAAGTAATGCAGTCCGTTAACCATGTCACCCCAATCTGATAAATAAGCGTGGAAAACAGAAGCCAAATTTCCTGTGCTTAAGAAACTGCACTTTCCTTCAACATTTAATAATTTAGAATGAAAAATTATTCAATTTGGAGGGAGTAGACGGGATCAAGAGGTCTTCCCTTGCATGCAGGTGTACTTTGCTGTGTAAAATCTTCAAAAGAAAGTATATTTTTGAAGTGCCTTTCAAGTTGTTCATGTGCCTATTTAGGGCAATAAATTGCAACAAAATAGTAGTAAAGGACTATGTTTTTAGTGAATTGTATTGTAATCTTAAAGTGATATGCTGTGCATATAATTTAGGAAACAGAATGCAAGCCACACATATACAGCAGTGCAATGGTACACCCATGATGAACAGAAATGCAAACATTCAACAGGGTAGCAATCTGCTGATTGTGTTATTTGCGACAGACTTCACCCATATTGCTATCTATGCTGCAGTGAGTGATCGGGAGTTGCATTTATGAACAGGAAGGGGATGCACTCCATCCAATATCAGCATGAAAATAATGAAGAATGCAATCATCATTAATTCTTCTTGCCAGTATCCAAGAATTGTTCACAGTCCCAACATCTAGGTGTCATGGTGGTTCACTGGTTTAGGATTCTTTCTCAGCACAACATGATCTATGTGTCTTTCCTGTACTTCAGTTATTGCCCATGTAAAAGCTGCACTTTTTCCGTATGCATACATTGGTGTGATCTGTTACTCTGGTTTCCTCCCAGCTAATACACGTATGTAAGCTGTGTATTACTAACATTAAACATACTGAAACTGATTGCTGATCACAATCTAGTGCCACTCCATCTGATTGCCGGAGTAAAAAACACTACTGTTTTTGGCCCCATATCCCCAATCTTTAAATATTGCATTTCTAACTATCTGAAGAAATGGAAAAAAAAATAACCTTTTCTCGGAGTTGCTGCAATCTCATAGGTAGTATATTTAAAGATTGAGGTGTGGTGGTAGAATTAAATGCATAAATGTATGCCTCTGGATTAAACTATAGTGGTTTATCAGGTGGTGGTCTAATTTGCTGAAGCTTTCGCCAGATGAAACAAAAGAGTTAAAGCTACAGCTCAATAAAACTTACAGAATTAGTTTTCATCTATTTCTGTCTAATATTATTATTTTCAATCTCTTCTGCCTTCAGAATAATGCTTCAGGTAAGATATTTCTAATTTTATGTATTTTGGACAGTTTTTCTTTCTTGAGTATTTCCCTCCCTAAGCCTAAAGACATTACCGCACACCAAATGCATTTTAGAAAAGTAACCTGAAACTGTTTTCCAGAAGCACCCAGTTTCAGTACATGGTAAATGACAGCTGGAGAAGAATGGCTTCTTGAGGAGTATTATGGGTAAAAGGGAGGGGTTTAGTAACCTTGAAAAGTTTCAGGTACCAATCTGCCTATTGCCTCCTCATACCAAATCTCTTTCTTTCATTTTTCTTTTAGTTCCCACAGCACCTTACCTGTTGTTTATCATACCCGCACACAACTGATGCATTCCTGCCAAGAGGATAGAAGTTGGGCAGTCTTAGGCTAGGTGAAAACCCTACAACCCATTTATTCCTGCACAGGAATCTCAGTAGGTCCTTCTTTCTAAAACAGAGTCAGGTTGTAAGCAGTGGGTCAACTTCTTGGTCCTGTGGAACAGCCTCTCTTCTCCCAATGAGATCATCCCTTCTTCCTGGCCAGCTCTTATAGGTGCCAGAACCATTAAACAAACTTGGGTCACCTCTGTCATAGTTAGGGGTTTATTTCTGTATGCCACTGAGCCATTGCATACCAAACCATTCTTTATCTCTGCACTTTGATACAAGATTTACTTTTGGTAATTTGTTAAGACAGTAAATGCAAGTATCGGGTCTCTTGTGCACACACACACACACACACGCACACACAGACACACACAGACACACACACACACACACACACACACACACACACACACACACACACACACACACACACACACACACACACGCAACTATGCTCAAAAAACATCTCAGAATTCCACAAACTGCATCAGTGACCCAGTATGGATTGCCTTTTTTACATTTAAGTGTAATATTTCACCTCTTCTAAAATGTTCTGGTAGTGTAAAGTGTAAATGAAGGATGTGCCAGTCACTTACAAAACACAGTTCTTCACTATATTCTACCACAATAAAGAAAAAAAAGAACTGACATATGAAATAATTATTTTTATAATTTTCTGAAAACAAAAACGTAGCCATGAAATATGACAAGAAAAATAAGACCTTAACTAACCAAATTATTAGCAGAGAATTCCTGAAGGTATCGGTCACCAAAATATCCTGAAACTTGCTTCAGAATATTGAATAATGACAAATAAAATAATTTCCTTTACTGATGTTGCTAAATGGATTAACACCTGGGGTTAGGGGTCATAAGCTTACAAAGATATTTGGTATATATTTGCTAGTACTAATATGTCCTAAACTGTAAACAAATTACACTATACACTTACACACTTCAAAGAAAGAAGACAGAAAATTAAAGAAAGCTTTGTAGTGCTATTTAGCTAAGAGATCTACTAGTAATGAGCAGTTTGTCTCCATAACAAGAACATCAGGCAAATAGCATTCAACATTACCTCCATTATCAAAAACAAACAACAATAAAACCAGAATGATTTAATGCATTCTGATACAATGCTCCAGGGAAATATATAATACTTTATAGATGTTCTGTTAGATGGCATGAACCGCCCAAAGACACACAGACTAACACACACACACACAGACACAGACACACACATACATGCATGCACATACACCACACACACTAAACATCTCTTCTACTAGGCTAATGACCACAAGGACCTTATTAAGCCTAGCCATGCATCCCAAATCTCTGACAAGTTCTGATATCCTTGACAAGTGTAAGCAGGGGTGTGGGAGATGAAACATTTACAAGAAAGGGCCTGGGAGATGAAGCATTTACAAGTTGCCTGTATCTTAGAGACATACGTGTCAAACCAGGGATGAATTTCCTTTTCCTCAACCTATTGTCCAAGTTACTCTTGAATTGGGGTAAGGAGGAACTCTGCTTCACATGGATGGGGAGCCTGTTCCATAGATGGGGTAGTCTCTGAGATATATACCTGCCTCTCCAGCAGGCCCTGTTTATATCACAGGCAAGGTTGAAGTATTTAGAATGGGTAATTCTGGTACTGTTTGTTTTGTGGATATGCAGGAGGTCCATCAGAGTGGGGTCTGACAATTTCCTGTATGCCAAGCATAGATCTCCCCTCAACAGCCTGTAGGAGACAGAATCCTGGGATAGACCCTTGAGGCTGTCTGTACAGGACATTTTATTTATGCCCTATATTCTTTTAGTGAGGAACCTCTTTAGACATTCCAATTGTTTTATACGCCTGGTTAAGTACATACCAAAGGGGGCATTCTACTCAATGATAGATGAGATGAATGCCAAATACAGTGGAACAATGACTTCCTTGGATCTAGACCTCATACCTTTTTTTATAAGTTGTATAACCTAGAATAATTTCCTCACTAATGTAGACATGTGATGGTCAAAGGTTAGATTAATGTCTACATGTGTCCCTAAGTCCCTGACTACTGAGTCAACTCTAAGGCTTGTGTTGTCAATATAAAAATTACTAGGGTGGATGACTTCCCAAAGGATACTATTAAGCATTTCTTGGCATTTAGTTTTAGTCCATGGTTCTGACACCAGTTGTTTGTCTATGTCAGCCCTTCCTGCAGAACAGTTGTGTCAATGTGGGATTCAGTGACAGCTCCTAATTTGCAATCATCTGAAATTTAGTCAGCCAGAGACTATTGACATTGCCTTGACTTCAGAGAAGTAAATGCCAAAAAGAAGAGGTCCAAGGACCGATCCCTGAGGTATTCCACTTGTGACTGGCCTCTTTGTAGGGGATGGAGTTCCCAGTTCCAACTTCCTGGGTCCTGTCTGTGAACCAGTTGGCTATCCACTGGGTGACATACAGGTTTGTACCTAACCTCTTGAGTTTGTCAGCAATGCCCAAGTTGGGTATTGTGTCAAATGTCTTGGCCAGGTCAAGGTAGGCAGTGTGAACCATTTTGCCCTCATCCATTGCTTTGGTGACCTTCTCAAAGAAGTCCACCAGGTTGAATTGGCATGACCTGCCCTTGGTGAAACCAAACTGGATTGGGTCCAGTGTCTGGAGGTTTTCTATATCATTATTGATCATTTCCATGATAATTCTTTCCATGGCTTTGCAGATAAGACTAGTGAGACTTACAGGTTTATAGTTTCCAGAGTCTGTAGATGGCCCACTTTTGTGCAGAGGGATAACTGTCACTGTTCTTTATTCATGTAACATGATGCCTACTTAAAGGCTACAGTTGAATAACAATTCCAGAGGGCCTGATAGATCATGTTTCATGCTATTTAGAAGGCATTCTGGGCCCTTTGATGCAGTGTTCTTGGCCTCAGAGAGAGCATTAAGGACCTGTCCCTAGTGATAGCTGAGGAAGTTATATTTGATGTTTTATCCTGAGGGAAGGTTGAGGGGGAAAGTTGGAGCTGAATTTATCAGCCAGTAGGTTTGTTATGTCTTCTGGCTCAGTACAGGTGGCTCCATTTACAATTAGCTCTGCACACAACTGTGTATTGCCTTTGATGTTGTGGACTTATACAAAGAATGCACTGTGGTTGTTCTTGGCCTGGCAGGTCAAATTTACCTCAGATTTGGCTTTGGTAGACTTAATTTGTCCTCTGAGTTGTTTGTTTAGTTTGAGAGTGCTTTTATCTTGCTGGGTGCTGCACCTCCTAATTTTTGCTATGATTTTCTTCCTTCGGTTATACAGCCAAATGATTTTGTGATTCCACCAGGGTGCTTTGTGTTTTTGCATTAGTAATCGCGGTGGTGGTGCTGCGGTAGCGTTGTCGCCTCACAGTAAGATGCTGTCCGGTTCAATTATCAGCTAGAGCATCTTCTGCATGGAGACATGCATGAATGGGCGTACCTTCGTTGAAGGTTGTGCATCAGGGCTGGTAACTCGGCACGTAAAAATCAACTACCAATCATTAGCGGACCAGAGTTCCGCTGTGGCGACCCCTAACCAGGAAAAGCCAAAAGACACAAACAAACTGTACTTCTTTTTGGTGGGTACAACTGCCTCTATACAGCTATTACATGCTTGCATAGGGTTTATGTGAACAGTTCTGCATAGGCAGCAGTGTTCTCAGGGTGTATGTGTGTTGAAATGTTGTCAGGTTATCACTTAATAGCAGGAAGTTAGCCTTAGAGTAGTTCCTGAATATTCCAGGGTTAGCTGAGGGTCCAGGTTTTAATTTTACTTCAAATGAGACCATTTTGAGGTCTGACTTTATCAGAGAAGACATTACACTAGGGGGTGTGCAGCACTCTCCCATATTAGTGAGGACCAGATCCAGTATGATTGCACCCCTGGTTGGTGTATTGACAGTCTGGTCCAGGAAGTTTGTGTTCACAAAATCCAGGAATCTCTGTGCCTCTACATTTGGTTTTCATACTGGATTTCCAGTTAATAGTGGGGTAATTAAAATTGCCATATGGTATTGAGTTGGATGATGAGTGTTTCCAATAAGTTTAAATACATGGTATGGGTTTTCTGGGTCACAGAGGAGGACCTATAGCTTGCAAGGAAGTGGAACTGGATTTTGCTTATTGTGATTTGAAAATGGAGTAGCTCAAGTGCATTGGCCCGTTTGATCAGCCTTGAGGTGTGTATGTATATATATATATATATATATATATATATATATATATATATATATATTTTTTTTTTTTTAATGCAAATCGAGACACCTCTACCTTTAGTCCTGTCTGTGTAGTAGCTGGTCTAAATGTGTGGAAGGCATTATAACCTTATACTTTTGGTGTGCTGTCCACAGCTTTGAACCATGTCTCAGTGACCTCACAGATGTCAGCATTCTCTAGGATGAAGAGTCCTTCTAGGGAGTGGAGTTTTTTGTTTAGACTCCTAGCACTGAGCAGTGATGCTTCTAGATTTTCTTGGTTTTGATTTGCTATGTTGGAAGTACTGTTTGGCACTGCCTAAAAAGGCACTTTGGGGGAAGACAATGTTTTAACTAATATTTGAAAGCCTAGAGGGGAGAGGTGCAGACCATCCTTGGCAAAGCACCATGATCTGTGGACCATCTCCTTCCACGCTGACAAATATTGCACCCCTTTAGAATGATACCAGAGACTAAGCCAATTATTAAAGTCAGTCATCTTTTGTTCGTATTGTGGCATCATCCTTGGAGAAGGTAAAATGCTGCTCAATGATAGGCTCATACCAGCCTGAGACACATATTCCGAGAGCTCCATGATGTCTCTCTTCATATAGTCTAGGGAGGTATGTCTCAGATCATTTATTCCCACATGAACTATGACTGAGTCATGCTGGTACTTGTGGTCCAATGACCTGAGTGTGTGTGTAATGTGGCAGATCCTAGCCCCTGATAGGCAACTGACAGTGACTTTCTTCTTACTCAGCCTGGTGAGAGGGACATCAATGTGCCTCACAATGGAATCTCCAATGACCAGAATGTTAGATTGTGTGGTGGCTTGCCTTATAGGCTTAGAAGTAGAGGCTCCATGAAATGTGGCTGTATGTGTTGATGTGGGTGTTGTTTTGAAAGAGTGCATTCGGGGCTGCTGAAGGTATTTGTTATGTATACTTCGTCTAGGAGGTCTTTCATGTTTAGGAAGGTTATATTTAAGTGCCTCAGCATATGTGGGTCCATATGTCTGCTTTGACTGTGTGTGACGGATGTAGCATGCATACTATTGACAACCTTATTGACATTATAAGTACTTTAAGTACTTTTATGTTAGAGCTTTGCCACCAGTGACATTGTGTAAGTACATCTCTCACAAACCAGATCTGTTTGAGAATTAACTGGTTGTCAGGAAACATGAGGCAATTTTTACATTGTCTCACAACACCCATATCCGCCAAGCTGGTAACGGAGAGAGTGGGAAAATTCATATTCATGGCAATGGACCCTTTTTATTGATTAGACAGTTAGAGTAGGAATATAAAGCAATGTCAAGAGTATCTGGTTTGCAGCTCTGGGATCAGTGCTTGTCACTGCAAACTAGTTATCCTGTGTACCACTCAGTACTAGTGAAATTTCACTCATACTTTTACAGGAAAAATGTCATTCAAGGTGTCTGTGTCTATACTCAAAGACACATATCACGAACAATGAAATTCTCCCACCAGGCTATAATATCTATCGCTCTGATAGATTCCCAAAAAAAGGGAGTGGTGTAGCCATCCTCCACTCCAATAGCCTCAATCTCTCACCTTTCTCCACACCCATTCCTGACTTTCACCCAGCTGAACTCATCATCCTTAATTGCCACCTTAACCCTGGCAAAAAATTAGCTGTTGCTGCCATCTATATCCCTCCTGGAAACAATTCATCCACTTTAGAGAATATCTTATCCTGGTTTTCCCACAATATTCCCTATGAAACCCTCATCTTAGGCAATGTTAACCTAGATTGTTCTAAAGTTTGAACTGACTCTCCACAACTCAGCATCAACCTGCATGGTTTCCATCAACTGATATCTTCGCCCACCTGCCTCCATAAAAACTCATCTTCCGGCTCCATAATTGACTGGATACTCACCAATTCCCCTCACCACTACCAAAACCCCACTACCCTACCAGACCAACTTAGCGACCACCTCCCCACCTCGGTCATTAGACACAGCGTCCAACCCCCCAAATCCCAGCTTTACAGAGATTGCCAAAAACTCTCTAATTTTAATATAGTCCAATTCAGCTCTATTCTATCCACCATTGACTGGTCCATCCTTAAACAAATCCCTCTCAATTATGCATTTACTAGGTTCAATAGCATCTTCCTGAATACCCTGAACTCCCTTGCTCCTTCTAGGAAGGCAAGAATAAAACCCAATTATGCTACCTGGCTCTCAAAAGAAACTAAGTCCCTTATGCTAAAAAGAGATAGAGCTTGGAAAGCCTGGATCAAAACAAAGGAATTACCTCTGCTACATAATTATAGACACCTGAGAAATCTTAAAAAAAACAAATCAATAATGACAAAAAGTCCTTTTATAATGCTGCCCAGTTCAATAACAAATCCAACCCTCACAAGTTCTGGTATACTATTAACAAAAATCTCTCTCCAGGCTGCCCCTCAACTCCCTGCCCCTATCCAAATACATCTCCTCTGGAAACTGCTACTCTTCTCAATAAACAGTTTATTGAAACCATTCAGACACTCATAACTTTCAACTGTAACACAACTTCTCTGCCTACCCCTCCCAATCCTTCTAACAAACAACTATTCTCTTTACATCCGGTTCCTACTTCCTACATCATATCTCTTCGTCACAAACTCAAACCCTCCTCTCCCTCCAGTGACAATCTACCTCCTACCTTCCTCAAACTTGCTGCTGACTCCATTGCCTATCCAGTATTTATACTAATCAATAGATCTAGTCAAGAATCCACTGTCCCTACCCTATAGAAATCATTTTTAACTATTCCCCTACATAAAGATGGAAACTCTACAGACTCATCTAACTACCGACCTATAGCTATTCTATCTCCCCTCTCTAAGGTTCTTGAACAATGTATCCACTCACAACTACTCAACTACCTCCTCCAGCATAATCTCCTTACTCCCACTCAGCATGGTTTCCGTCCCAACCACAGCACAACTACTGCCCTCTTGTCCTTTACACATACCATTGCTGAGGCCCTAGACAATAACAAACTCATATCATGTCTCTCCCTTGACTATTCCAAAGTCTTTTATTCAGTATCCCATCCCCTAGTGCTATCTAAACTTGCAGATCTCAAGCTATCTTCTTCCTCCCTTGCCTGGTTCTCCAGTTACTTATCTTGCAGGCAGCAATCTGTTAAATGGCACTCTTCCACTTCTCCATTCATACCTGTCCCAACCGGGGTACCACAAGATTCCATCCTGGGTCCCCACCTATTTAATGTCTTTACCAATGATCTCTATGCTTCTTGTAAACAATTCTCCCTCATCCAATATGCAGACGACTCGACTCTCATCTCCATCTCAGACAATATCTCCAATCTACCAAATAAAAACAGTCCTTGAACCAAATAAGGAATCAGATGCAAAAACAGAGAATACAAGAAAAAGAAAAATAATCTGGTTCCACACAGCAGTGAAAATCAATATGTCCTTTACTGTAGTAGGTAAGCGCTTTCTCGGAATAACATCCGCTTCATCAGACCAACAAAGATAGAATAGCAGTTAAATTTTTAAACTCTAAAACATCCAATCAAAAATCAGATAAAATGTGCATCATAGCTAAAAGCCATGTGATAAAATACATCTGTAGAATATATAGATCGTTACCTATGCATATATTCAGTAGTGTCATAGAAAAAGTACAGTTTTTGATCTTTGATTTATTAATAACAGGCATTATATCTGAGCAACTGTTTGAGTATTTCAAGGTAGAACATCCAACAGTCCCTTTGATATATGGTCTACCCAAAATACATAAGAATCCTTTAACTCCACCTATGCGCCCTATAGTTTCAGGCCGAGGTTGGGTAACTGAGCCACTTTCTGTTTTTGTAGAAAAGACTTTGCATGCTGCCTTGGCTAATTGTAGCACTGTTTTAAAGGATACCAAGAGTTTTTTTAATGAGCTATCTAAACAAAATGAAATTATCTTAGGACAATGTTTATTTGTAACTCTGCATATTGAATCATTGTTCACTGTTATACCCAATGAATGGGGAATTTAAAATGTCAGAGAATTACTGTGTGAGAGAAACACCCCTGATACTAAGGTGACACTTATTTGCACACTTTTGGAAATCATCCTAGAAAACAATGTGTTTATTTTTAATGATGTTTATTATGCACAAAAAGTTGGCGTAGCTATGGGCACAGCTTGTGCTAATAGCTACGCCAACCTATCCCTAGCTAATTGGGAAGCTAAACATGTACTTTCGAATAATGAATGCCAGGTTAACATCAAATGGTATAAACGTTTTGTGGATGATATTTTTTGTTGTGGCATGGCTCAGAGCAGCGGCTACAAGAGTTTCTTTTATACTTAAATCAGTTGAATACTTTTTTGAGTTTTACCTATGAATATTCTGATAAAGAAGTAGAGTTTTTGGATGTTAAATTTATTAAATATAATTTAGCCACTGTGTCTACTACTTTGTATAAGAAAACTGTTAGAAAGAATAATGCTCTACACTATGGCAGTATGCATCAGAATCATACGAAATTCAATGTGTTGAAAGGACAGATATTTCGAACTAAGAGACTTTTTAATGATATGATGATAGTCTTATTGTTGCATTACAAACACTTAAACAAGAATTTTTAGAAAGAGGCTATAGTAGTAAACTTATTGATTCTCAAATAGCAGAAGGATGGCGGCTTAGATCAGGTAAGTGCCAGCCATACTTTTCCACCCTCCCCACTAGTATTAACAACAGGGATAATATTGACAATACTTTCTCAAGTGATGCTTCCACTGATACCTCTAGGAATAAACTAAGGATGCCTTTGACCTTTGCCAGTAATGTGCATGTAGCATGTGATATTATTAAAAAGAACTGGGATATTCTGTCTACTGTACATGAGTTGAATGGGGTCATTGGCACACAGACAGATTTTGCTTTTAGAAATAATAGATCACTTAAGAGTCAGCTCTGTTATCGATCCTTTAATACTAAATCAACTATAATATCTGATAGACTTGGTACATATATGTGTAGGAATTGTATGGCCTGTACACATATACATATTGGTAATCATTTCACACATCCCACTTTGGGTTTTAAGATAGATACTGCTTTTTATGCAGATTGTCGAACAAAAAATGTTGTCTATTTTTGCTATTGTACTACCTGCTTCTCATTTTACATGGGAAAACGAACAGGGTGTTTAAGGATAGAATACTTGAACACCTTAGGGATATCAGGAATGTTAAAGAAACCAGTGCACTATCACTACATGTAGCTAAAGAGGGTAAAGAACATAAATTTAGCTTTATGGTACTAAAGATTCTGCATAGGACCAAGAGAGGAGGTGACATAAATAATAGAACAGAATCTAGTGAACAGAAATGGATTTTGCACTTTCAAGCTGATAAACCTCCTGATGTAAACAACAAGAGATTCCCTGAAACCTTTCCTTAAAGCACAGCCATTAAAGCATTGATCTCTCTTTTAATATTTTATCATATATGTTTCAATAGTCCATCTTTTATTATTTTTTACTATTGTATTTGTTACCAGTTTTAAGTACATATTGTTCATTTAATCTGTTTTATTCAATTTTTTAACGATCTATATATTCTACAGATGTATTTTGTCACATGGCTTTTAGTTATGATGCACATTTTATCGGATTTTTGATTGGATTTTTTAGTGCTTAAAAATGTAACTACTATTCTATCTTTGTTGGTCTGATGAAGCGGATGTTATTCCGAGAAAGTGCTTACCTACTACAATAAAGGACATATTGATTTTCACTGCTGTGTGAAACCAGATTATTTTACTTTTTCTAATATCTCCAATCTTCACACTCTTACTCATCAGGCCTTCCTATCTACTGAACAGTGGTTGTCCAGGAATCTACTTATTCTCAACCCTAAAAAGACTAAACTCTTATTATTTTTCTCCCAATCTCTCTCTTGCCTCAAATCCACCTTTACTATTACTTTCTCCAATAACACTGTTACCCAACCTGAAGCTCACACTAAACTCCTTGGGGTCATCATAGATGATGAACTCAAATTCAACTTTCACATCCTCCAAAGTATAAAAAAGACTCGCCAGAAACTTGGTTTACTGTATCGCAACAAAATATTTCTAACTACAAATGCCAGACTCTCCCTTGCACAAGCTCTTCTCTTCCCCTCCCTTCTATATGCTGCCCCAGTACTCACCAACATCCAAACTACTACTTTAAACAAACACCAACAAATTTACCACAAGATAGCTAGATTTATCACAAACTCTCCATACAATACACATCACTGCCTTGCCCTAAATATTCTCCACTGGTTGGAATTCCCCCATCTTCTACTGCTGTCACAACTTCAAATGTTACACTTCATTCTTTACAAACCTTCATCCTGCCCTGTTCTCTCTTCCTTCATCTCTATCTATACTCCTCCACGGACTCTCAGTACCTCTAATCAGCAACTACTACAAATCTACCAACCCCAGAAAATAGCTGGCAATCTCCTATATAAACACTCCATCACCCAAGCCTGGAACAAACTCCTAAGAGACATTTATTCCATCATTCACCCATCCCACTTTAAAGAAAAACTCAAACTTCATCTACTCCTCCCCAAAATATGTCCTTGTCAAGCCCCTACTTAACTCCCCACAACCCTACTATATACCTTTTCAGTCCCTCCACATACAGCTAAGTACTTCACTATTGTGGATACGTATTAAACTCTACAATCAGTGCCGTTGGACTTAACTCTTTTTGTAAATACGTAAATATATTTTTTAGTCTGTAAAAATATTGATATGTATATATCATGTGTTTGCATTTCTGCTTTGTCTCTCTGACATTCTTGTATAACTGATTTTGACCATATTTTTGACTCAGATGTTTGAGTCTCTGTAAACTGTTTGTGTATTTTTTGGAACTTTTCTCCTTGGGTCTCCAGTGAAGATGGGCCACAAGCCCAGCTGGACCAACCCAGTTAACAGATGTCAATAAATAAATAAATAAATAAAATAAATAAATATACAGGGCACTGCAAAACACTTGGGAAACTAATAGGTAGACCCTGAAAATTAAAGGATGAAGTATTTAAACAGATATTCTGAAGTTAGAAACAAATCAAGCAGTACTTATTGAAAACAAAGAATTAGCTTGTCAAGAATGATCAAAAGAAGGGAGTTGCATGAATGGCTACTGCCTGGCTACTACTAGTGCTGGTCTCACCACAACTTCACTCTGCTGGGATACAATGCTCCTTTGCTTCTTCTCTCATCAGAAGCAAAAAGTTGCCAACAATGTAGCTGAAGTTGAGGATGCACAACTTTGAAAGCAGGCAAACATTCAGTGTTAGTCCAAAATCAAGCATTAACTTCACCTCTGAGAGTTTGAGAATTCAGAAATAGAATATGTAGCTGGTGGATTGCAAAGAGTTGGAATCACCCTTGCAAATATAACATGTTATCTACTTATGTCAGTTAATAATCTATTTTATGAAATTTCTTTTCACTATACAGCATTCTGACAATTTTCATTGTTTGATTATAATGAGTTCTGTGAGCTCTGCTTTGGGATAAATGATGATTATATGCAATATATGTAATATACCCAGTGTGAAATGGTGACAGTAGCCAGAAAGTGGAGTACTGATGTTGTAGACTAAAATATTTTGTGTCTACACACAAAAATACACAAGACACACACACACACACACACACACACACACACACACACACACACACACACACACACACACACACACACACACACACACACGGGTCTACTTCACAAACCTGAAATCCCACTTACCTGACATTTAAAATACTGAGACAACAAAGCCAAAAATCCATAATACTGACATCCCAGAACACCATTTCACTCCCATAAGTAACCTCTTAGCCACCATGGTGAACTTTGCTCCTTACCCCTAATGTAGTGCGATCTTGAAGGTGGTATATTTAGTTAGGAGGGTGTGGCAGTGCAGCCCCCACATTAGGGGGTGTGGGGGCAAAGTCCCCCACATGGGTGCATTTAGTTTGCTTCAGTTTTAGTTTGATTTCAGGTTGGCTATGTGGTTACTTACCTGGAGATGAAAGTCAGTGTTCCAGGTGGTCGGTCTTTTGAGTTGTCAACTTTGTCGTCTCAGTTATATAAAAGACAGGTAAGTGGGATTTCAGGTTTGTAAAGTAGACCTCCACACACACACACACACACACACACACACACACACACACACACACACACACACACACACACGCAAAAATACACACCACACACAAAACAACATACCACACACATATGCGGGCATGTGCAAAAATACACACTACGCATATATAAAAATACACACCACACACACACACACACACACACACACACACACACACACACACACACACACACACACACACACATGCACACATGCGCATACACAAATATAGTTAATTATCAGACAGGGCTTTGGGACTACATAAACTTTGAAATTATTTTGAAAAGATAATTTTTTTTCTTTGACAGTTCTACCATTCAAGTTAAAAAGGCATTTTCCACTACCTATAATTTGGAAACCGAAACAAAAAATTCTGGCTTTGTTAGTCCAGTAATTTAAGGTTCATAGGATCATAGGATCATAGGAGATTACTAGACAATCAACCCGAAGTTCATTTTAGGTCTAGCTGATTCATCCTAATGTAATACTATGAAAATGCTAGTCAGCCCCCAAGATTGCATTTAGTGATGACTGCCTATGTCTAGGAGGGTTGTGGGCACTAAACCCGGTAAGAATTTTCAGTGCCCCATTCACTCATCCAAGAACAGTGTTATAGAGGTGCTCTGTTTCACATGAATTGTTAGCCTTTTCCAAAGATGAGGCAGTCGCTAGGAGATAAATCTATCCCTCCAGAATGTCCTATATTAAGTCGCAGGCCATATTTAGGTCTCTCGAATGGGTAGCCCTAGTCCCGTTTGATTTACTGATATGCAGCAAGTCTCCCCTAAGAAGTCTATATGACATGGAGTATAGTGACAGGGACTTTAGTCAGTCTATGTAAGGCACATTCTGGAGCCCCTTGATCTTCTTTGTTAAAAACCTTTGAGGTCTCTCCAGTTGCTGCAGGTGTTTTGTATGGTACATGCTGAATGAGGCATTATACTTGATTATAGGCCAGATTAGTGCCAAGTATAGAAGGGTGATAACCTCTTGTGCTCTCGAGGTGATGCCTTTACTAATCAAGTATGCTACGTAGAACATCTTCCTTTCTACAGTAGACTCATGGTGGTCGAAGTTAAGGTTGCAGTCAACTTGTGATCCCAAGTCTCTTACCTGGGATCTACAAAACAAAATAAAATATCAGCAAGGAAGGACCGCAACCACCAATTGATTCACGACCAACAAGTTGGTTTTTGGTTGATTTTCGGTATGGATACTCAGTTGGGATAAACTTGTTGGTCGTGAATCAATTGGTGGTTGCGGTCCTTCCCTGCTGATATTTTATTTTGTTTTGTTGGTCGTTCTATATCAGGTGAGTATCCGTTTTTGGTTTTTACCTGGGATCTAAGTTCATTCCATGTTTTAGCTCTATGCAGGGCCCTAATGCCCGAAAAAGTCTGTCTATATATTGTCCTGTTATCCACAACAGGCCTAGTGAATCTAATCAGCTGCTGTATGAAGCTTACTTTTGTAGACCAGTAGCGATATACTTTTATTTTCCATTTTTTTACGTTTTGCTCCAAAACTGCCATCAAAGATTATCAACCTTAAAACCTAAGAACCTTCAAAAACTTTACTGACATAACCCATGTTGATACCGCCTACCTCCCATAAACGTATAAAGATTATTTTTGAAGGAAGTGAATGAATGACTTTGGATTCTAAGGGGAAGCTTATTCCATAAGCTTGTAAAATGTTGTATCATGCATCTGTCATTTTCCTCCAGTATTTATAGTTATTTTTAGCATCAGTCTCTGCAATCTATTATTAGATCCTCTGTGACAGTATTTCAACTAAGGACCAAAGACTTTCAACCAGAACTAGCTCAGACACTACCTTATGGAGCAAGCAGAACTCACTAAGCAGTCTACCAGCATCAACATTTAATGTCAGCTCCTGAAGACTTTCTATGAAGTTAAAGATTTCTAACCCTATGATTTTTTTTTTCCCAAGAAAGGAATTATCACTCATTTTTCAAATTTTTCAGGTGATTTGTTTGAAGCCTACAGAATGCATAGGATTAGGTAGCAGGAGGACAGTTTTAGGGTTAGGAAATGGGAGGGGAATTCAGGGTTAAGGAGTGGCAGGGGTGTTAGATTCAGTGAACAGGAAGACAGTTTGGGTATCGGGAGCAACCAGGGAATTTAGGTTTAGGGAGAAGGGGGTGGAGTTTTAGGTTTAGTGAGCAATCAGGGACAATAGGGTTAGGCAGAGGAAGTAGAGTTTTAAGTTTAAGGAACAACTGGGAAGTTTAGATTTAGGGAAATGAAGTGGAACTTTAGGGTTAGGAAGTTTGGACTTGGGTTAGGAACTGCATGTGAGTTTTAGGGTTAGAGTTATGACTCTGGTAGGGCTATATAGTTTCATAGAGTTAGTTATTGGGAGGGCTAAGTACTTAAGTAATAGCAGTTTAGAGGGAGTTAGGGCAATTATTTTTCAAGCAAGTGCATTGTGAGTTACTAACAGATGAGTACATGTAAAAGAATCTCAGTTTTTTATAAAAAAAAAGTAGGTTGGAAAACTTTGCGAAATTAGTGGACAGTTTACAACTGAATGTGCATGGGGTATCCTTTACATGCAAAATAAATACAAGTGAAATAGAATACCTAGTAGTTAAACTTTATGCAGATGAAGGCACGTTGAAATTCACTTTATATAGAAAATCCACACTGCAAATACTCCTTTACAAGCAACCACTTTTCATTCAAACACCCCATTAGCTTATTTCCATATTATGAAAATTTAAAGACCCACAGACTGTGCACTGATATTTAAGAACTCCATCATGTTTCTGGAAATAAGACTACAGAAGGGACTATTATTTGGACTTAATTGCTTTAGCCTATCAGAGAGTTGAAGAGCCATGTTTGACAAAAGGAGTTTCCTTTACAAGGAAGTATATTGAAGACACAGCCAAAGATGTACATTTCATGAAAAGACAAGCCTTTCATACCCAGAAAATACAATCACAGAAATATTTCATAAACACTGGAATGCCACTTTTACTAATAATGTATTAAATAAGGTATCGGGGACATTAAAGATTACAAAGATTCTGCTAATTTGTACAATTGACTTGTACATGCTAGCTTTGAGACATTAGATTTGAAGCAGGAAGAAGATTTTATATATTTAGTAAACATAATTTAGAGAAAAATAGTGGATTTCATGAAATGAATGGTGTAAACATTTTTTTCAATGTTCAAAATTATCACTGGAAGATTACCCAAGTGATTTATTGTTTAAAATGTTCTTGCCTAAAATTTTTATGAACAAAAAAGCTTGAATATTTTTCAGGCAATATACCAGAAATGTTTGGTTCAGAATATTAGAATATGTGAATTTCACTGGAAACAGGAAAGTCACAAATCCTATGGCTGAATGCTTTAAATTAGCACATACTTGAAATAAGCAGTGTTTATTTAATTTATTTATTTTTGTTAGTAATATAAAGAATTGAGAAGTGATTTCTCATCTATTGTTCCAAAAACATAGATTCATTTTCAGCCATGAGGTGAGTATGAGGACACAAATATGCAGGAGTTCTACCCGTAGCACACTACCCTGAAGTACTGGTTACTATAGGTTGCACACATATAGGAATTAAGGCACCACCCAGGGAGCAGGGAAGGCTCTATATAAATAGAAAGGGCTTCAACTCTATTAACTGCGAAGTCATGTGCAACGCCAAATGAATCATCCTGAATGTCTGTGTTGGCAACCTAGGCAGTTACTGCGACTCACATATCTCGCACACCTCAGAATTGTATCAGATGTTCACTAGGGGATATACCCCACAGGGTCATTTACTGGGGGATGCAGGTTATTCACTGGAACCATAGCTAATAATGCACACATACCTATTGAAGAACACCATAATGAGGCACACTCTCAAATCATAAATATTATAGAGCATGTGTTTGGGCTGCTGAAGTCATGGTTCCAGTGCCTAGATACATCTAGGGGCAGCCCTGCAATACAATCCACTAATATGTACTGAAATATTCACTGTCTGTGCCATGCTACACAACATCATCCTGAGAAAGCAGCTTCAGCAGGATCAAGAAGGGGAAGGGACACACATTCCACCACCAATGCCAAGTTCACCCCAGCTACATGTAGGTGTGGAGTCAGATGGGGAGCCAGCAGCTGCTGTGGGTGTAGGCAGATGTAGGTGTGCTCAATATGCCCTCACATTAGCTAAGAGGCAATACATAGCGCACTCAATCACCACCTAAGAGGCTAAAACCTTCATCCTATGCACATACAAATAGTAGCATTGATACCAGGCAACACTCACACCCTTTGCCTACCCATGTAATGGCTGTGTACTGCTAGCATCAAACAGAGTCACCCCTGAGATAAAACTGTAGCAAGATAAGTGTCGAACATGGAGTGTATTGTGTAATAGTTTGAATGAATGGCATATCCTTGCATGTTGTTACTTGGTAATGTAAGCGAGTGAAAGGTGGGTGATTTGTTCAGAAATGACTAACATGTGACAGCAAAGATTTATCTGACTACGTGTCCTCTATCAAGCAGTAGGCTTCAGGCATCAAAGATCCACACATTCATACCTTTCAAAAGTACTGATGGTCACCAAATGTCCTCAGTTTGGCATCACACTTTTGTACTGGAAAATCATTAAAGAGAGAAGTTAGAAAGTAATAAGGCACATTTCAGTTTTAGAAATCACAACCCTCAGAAGATTATTAAAAATACTGATGCAAAAAAAAAATGTTTGATTCTATCACCCGTCTAACTTTCCAAGACCAAAATATCTCAAAAGTACAATTATCCCACATGCAGATATACTAAGCACTAAGCTACGCACCCTGAGCATCAGACACAAATGTTATGTATCCCTGAATCCAAAAGATAGAAAACAAGGACAGTTATCATCACTTGCACAGGATGTTGTGAGTGTGTGTGTGTCGGGGGGTGGGGGATTGGTGGGTGGGTGGGGTAGGAAGCTGATGCTGACACAGTGGGTCAGTGAGTGTGTGTGAATAATTAAGAGAAGCAGGCAGACATTCAAATAAACTAATAAATATCCAGTGAGACAAAATGAGCTTTAGTCTTCACTGCTGAACCATGAAACTGCTGTGTGTGTTTCTGTATGGGTCCTCCAGGTGAAATTGGTGTGTGAGTGTCTGGAGGAACGCAGCCAAGCTCTGTGCTAGCTCTACATCATTGTATGTTGGACAGCCATGAACTATGCATGGTAGAGGTGGCAGTTCATCATTGTCATACCCGACTACCAGAACTGGCTCTGCCAGGAGTTGCATTGACATGTCAATGTCTACGCTCATGGTCAGATGCACTGCTGCTACTTGAACATGACTGATGTCTGCTGGATGAGGTCTCCTCATGAGGACAGCCAGGACCACAACCCCATGGTCTGCCATGTCTGGGTGTGGACACCTCAACCACTGATGGAGCAGTGGAAGTAGTGCCACTATGGGAGCTTGATCAGGCACAGCCATATCGGCTAACATCAGATGATGTGTCTGACCTATGCCCACTTGGATGCCATCCCCTTCCAAGCAGACGTTCCATCAGAGACACCTCCCATTCCAATGTGTCATTCATCCAATCCACTGAATCAGCAACATGGTGGATGTAATCATGCATGTCAACCTCTGCCACATCTACAACCCTAAGCATTTCTCTGGAGGACCTATAGGAATGTGTTTGCACCTCCATGATGGCCCTAAACATATGTTGAGTGGCATGGATAGACACACATGTTTTAGGTGGAGGAGGGACAGCAGGCCTCCACAGAGCACCCCCTAACAATCATCCTGCATGGCACCTCACCCACACTTTGGCTATGGCCAGAGTCAACAGACACTGAAACCGCAGTAACCACACTTCCCTGATTGAGTGTCTCTCCCTCCACCTGTCCAATATCAGAGGGCTCACTGGAATGGGTTAGCTAGGCCTACTGGCTGTGTCTGATGGATATATAGGGGATGGCTGAATGTCAACCTCAGTGTCAGATTCAACCTCTGTACTACCTGATTGTACCTCTGTTTGGCCACCATCATCATCAGAGTCTGACAATATTCTAACATCAGATGGTAAGGGTCCTATGCTTCCACTGTCCAGATCACCTGTGACAATAAGCAACAAACACAGGAAATACATTAATACCCACACTACTATAGTCAAATATATGCTAACAAACTAACAGTGGCACCACTACTACAGACACTACAGCAATACACACAACAGTTCTGACACCCACATCATACATATGGATAAAATAAATATTTCTTTGAACTGCTCATCAGTACTGACATAAAAAATATTTGGCTTACTATGTGGAGATGATGCTATGCTCCCCATGGATGATGGCCCTGAAAGCAAATGGTAAGGACACTATCATCACAATTAACAGTAACACAGGGGGTTAAAACTTTTTGTCCTTTATCCATTAACAATACTTTTAACAAGAACTTGGATGACAAGTCCACCTTATGCCCATGTGTAATCAACCAGAATGTGCTGCTAACTGTATAAATCTACAACTATCCCCCCAATGAATTTAGTGTTAAACAGAACTTAAGTATTGCTAATATATTACAATACAAGAAGTATTTAACAACTGGAATAGGTAAGCCTACGTGGAAGCTCCTCATGAGACATACTTGTCCTCGTTGAAACAGTAGTAGCGACAACAATGACATGCTGTTGTGGACTTTCCAGTGAGCTGTCTGGATCTCTAACAGTGGACATGAACTCTTCATTTGTTGTTAGTGGTGGCTGTGTAGCAGACCCCCTGGTACCCATTCATTGATGGTCCACTGCAGCTGCTTTCCTCCATGTAGATGAAGTCACTTCAGTGGATCTATGGCACAGCTGATCATATGTCCTGCTGTGGATGCCTACTGCATTCATATCAGCAACTATCTGCTGCCAAATTTCCATTCTGCCTAACATGTCCCTATGTCCCCTCTCAAGCAGAAAGGCACCGTGTCGCCTAAATGCTTCTACGATGGCTTCATTATCAGGGTCACTGAAGAGGATTTTTCAGGGATTGGGATGCCTGGGTGCCATAGTCCTAGGTGACATAAAACACAAAAGAAGGATAATACACATTAAGTATCACATAAATAAAAATCCTGTTTCGATACAACACATAGAAGGTAAAATTTCACTATTACCCACTGGAGAAACACGAAACAGTCAAGATATTCAAATATAAAAAAGGAATTGTGTGGTTGCAACATATTGCAATCACACACAAAGCAAGGCTGGATCCAAAACAAGGAGTGTAACAATAGCAAAAATCTTGTTTGTGCAAAAACAGAAATGCGACGTTGCTCCCCACCCCTAAAACAACAGGCAAATGACATATTTTGCTAACAAATCATCAGTGAAACGCTAAAAGTGCTATCAAATGAACTGTCCCTGAAATGTGTACAGATTTAACACAGCACATTTCATTTTAAGCTATTGCCAGTCACATCTACCTATGGCCAGTACTTCCCTAAGAGGTATGTATGGCCTATCCTAGAAGGGTAAAACCTCTGTATCATTGACAATGTAGGACATTTACATTTCATGGAAATAGCAAAAGAAGAGCGTACATAGAAAAACATTTGTAACATTAGCACTTGTGATAAGAGTTAATAATGCTGTGCATCTGAGAAAGTGAAATGCCTTGACAAACATGCCCATACCATCAGTACACTTCTAAGAAATGCATACAGATAAAAGTAGCATTTGCTAATGCAGATATATATATATATATATATATATATATATATATATATATATATATATATATATATCTTAACAGATTTTTCTTACTGAAATTTCAGTACATGCAGTATATAGCTGAAATATGCAAGCTTTACCACTGTCAGTAGTCTTCTGTGCAGATATATCCCAAAGTAATATCTTCTTCTGTGTTATCCGCATAAACAAGTCTCCTCACCTTCAGGTTCACTAGCTACATGGTTCCCTTTTTATAGTGTAGATTCAGGGTTGTGAGCATGGTGAAAATGCAAAAAAGGTATGAACTCATTAGAATTGCTGAATCCCAAATACTTGGCTCAGTGTAGCAAATGTAAGCATGATGCAGGCATTCCGTCAGTGTTTTTTATAATGGATTAAAACTATGAATGATTACTGGTAGGGAGAAGGAAAACACAACAGCAATTCAGACTCCCTACCTCCAGTGGATGTGTCAGCCAGGTTAGACTTACAAAGTGTAAAAGTAATTGTATCAAGTAAGCAGCACACATTTCACAGTTTCAGTTCAATAACATCCAACTGATAAAACCACACACATACACACAAGGCTGCAGAGATTTTGACTAACCAGCTCCAGCAATACAAAACCTGTTCATAACTGCTTTCATTTTATCATGGTCCTGGGTTCTAATATAGGAAGTGTAGCATATTTTTACTGTTGTGACAATCCAGTTTATAGTAATGAATAGGAACATATATAAGTGCTATTTCAATAGTCCTGTAGCAACAGGTGTAAGTGTAGGGCTTACATTCAAGTGGTCCTGGGTTTTAATATAGGAAAGTACTAACATTTTTACTGTTGCTCCATTTCAAATTATATTCAATCACACTTATAATACTTCATACATAATTATAAATAGTGCAGCTGATATGAGTCATATGTATGAGGGATAACACACCCTTACTGTGTTCTGAAGGTTCAGATGTGTGACTGAAAGTATACTGTCTACTGTGCTTCTGTAAGTATAATTCTTCTATCTGGACTTGGATGGCTTTCTCACTTAAATAAGACATACACAAATGAATCTATATACAAGGACCTTGTCAGGTCATGCACATACATGGTTAACACCTCAAACTGTCATCTGTATTTATGAATAATTCATGACTATGTCAGAGAAGCACTTCTCCTGTGGCAAAGATGGAAAATCACAGCCGTGGAAGAAAATGTTTTATCTCTTATGCATAGGTTTGAATCCCACACTGTAAAAATAAATTTTAGCAGTGTAGAAAAGCCACACCAAAATGTGTCAGGTCATGAAATTTATGCCCCAGTGAATGTCTGCAAACTTAAATCACCTAACAGTTACAGCAGCAGACACCCCTCAAACTAATGTTAAGGGTGAGATTAGCCTTTCAATTTCAAAAACTGCTTTCCTCCCTCCTTGGCACTGTTGCTCTTCACGTAACATCATGCAAACATGGATGGCATCATTTCTGGGGTTTGTGCACTACCAGTAAATGTGAACAGGGATTGGTGAGAAACCATCATTTGCCATTGCTCTACTCTTGGGATTAGACATGGCTGGCATTAGATAGGAAGGTGCCCAATTTAGGGCACAGAGGTGTGGTGTTGAGGAGTCCATGATATTTACTGGACTCTTGGTAAAGTGCCACAGACAAAGGCTTCTGCAGGGAAACTATTCTGGCTCCCAGTACAAGTCTGAAGCTTGGAATAGTCTGGCCAATGCTGTATCCAGTGTAATTGGCATCCCATGCACCAGAGAACAGTGTAGGCACCATTTCAACTATCTAAAAAGGCACAAGAGGGATACACTCAACCAGTGGATGGACGAGTTTCAAATCAGTGACATCCCACAGTTGTGTAAGTATGCTAATAAAGAGACTTTATAATTTATAGAAAGCTAAATATAGGCAAGACTGGTATGCATAATGCTCTTCTTTTCTTTTCTTTTTTCTTTTCTTTTCTTCTCTTTTCTTTTCACAGCTAATCCTGAAATTGAGTTGAATGGGCAGGCTCAGGTTGATCGTTTGGAGAGACTGAGGGAAGCAAATGGTATGTATGCAGCACAAGTGAAGTATTATTGTAGCTTTAAAAGTTAAAGGTAGATTATTTTGTTTTCTAAGATTTTTTTTGTTTTCTATACAGTAGTAGCAAAGTAAGCATGCATATCCTAACTGCAAAAGCAAGTATGCACACATAAGTCTGTAGCACAAATCAGCTTTAGGAGTCGAGTGTAAGACTGTAGTCAGAGGTTGTAGTTTCAAATACCACAATTTTCAACTCTGCAGTACTGCATTTCTTTAATAATATTACATACATTAAAATATATACAGGTGGCATAAATGCCTTGCTGTTAAACTGTAATCTCTATGACTGGACCAAGGATATATGGAGTATATACACATTGCAAGGATTACTTTGAGCAATCCGTAACTATAGTTTGTAGTTGTTATGATGTAAACTTAATATAATAGTTCAGATGAAAGAGTTGTATAATTGTGATAAAGCATTGTATGCTGCTTATGATGGTACTAATTTTATCTCCTTTTTTTCTCTCACTCCAACCTTTATCTCTTTTTTTTTCTGTGTCATCAAAATGTCTCCATGTCATCCATCTGTAACAAATCAAAATGCTTCACCATAAGGCAAGGTAGGCCAGCCCCAGTGGTTCAGCCTGCCCCCACTCAACTGGCTCCAGCACCGATGCCCAGCACATCTGCGACCAAACTTGGCAGTACTGCCTTTGCTGCCCCTGCACTACCTTTGCCCTAAGGTAGCACTACCCTGGCAGCTGGTGCTGTGGTACTCTCCAGGAGTACTAGTGAAGGTGGGGATTTTATCACCTGCAATGAGATGCCAGGGTCAATGTGTACAGTTGTGCATACCATCATTGGTGTCCACCTATGCAAGATGGAGAGGTTGCTCTTCCTCATGGTCCATAGCAGGAGAAGATGTCAATCACTCCAGCAGCCAGTGGAGTAAGGGGACAGTGATGACAGTCCTACAGGCAAGGACTAGATTCTCACTGTCTTCATGTTTGACTGGCATGAGCTTGTGTTGTCTCCTCCTTCACCCCAATCTTGGTGTCACCCAAACTTTTGTGTCCCTCACTGTCCCAGTGTCTTGTCTGTTCTGTTTGTTTGCATTTGCATCTTCACCTACCCAACTTACCTGACCCAGAAATACAAATGTCCCTTACCCAGCATTCCTCTCTTACTGAAGTTAAAAATATGGGCACCTGTCCCACAAAAAAAATATCATCCGATACATAGCTCTCTATCTGGCACATGTGTCTTCTTGACACACTTGATTCAGTCCAGTTATCTATACAACAGAATTGTGTTGTTGTCATGCCTCTTTGTGGAGGTGACAGTCCAAATTCAAATATTCTGTACATATTTTCAGTTTACACTGTTAAAGAAATGGATAGCTATGGCTCTTTCCTACCTCCTTCCTGCACACTTATATATTGCTTTCCCTTTGTTCTTTCCTCCTTGCCCCATTTCGCCACTTTCCTATCTACCCTATTTTAACACCTATAATCTGGTCAAAAAACAGCTGCACAGGTGTAGCGGATAGTGTTGTCTCCTCACATCAAGAGGTTTTCTGGTTCAATTCTCAGCTAGGGTGCCTTCTGTGTGGAGTCCGCATGTCCTCTCTGAAGTCATATGGGTTTCCTCCAGGTGCTCCAGTTTCCTCCCACATTCCAAAGACATGCAGTAGGTGGATTGGATACTCTAAATTGGCTATAGGTGAGAGTGTCTGCACAAGTGAGTGGTGTGAATTAATTACTGTCAATTCCAAAACCTGAAGAAAAACAAACTGTCAAAAAACAAACCAAAAGGTTCCGAACCAGCAGGTGTAAACTCCAAAGGTTTATTAGGAAATGTAAAAGTAAAGCGCTTTTCGTCTCCCTTAGTAGGAAGACTTCTTCAGATAAAGGAAAAAATCATCAAACACAATTTAAAACCCAAAAAAAGGGGTGTGTGTTACAAAATTACAAACAGCTGCCTTAATTGAACCCACTGACATACCTTCACATTTAAAGTTGTATTACATTAAAAGCATAAATAAATGTCCACTTAGTGTAGACAGGGTGTCAAACATAAAAAAGTTTTCAAAAAAGAAACATGAACTTGATAAAAGTAACCAAGAATGTCTTAGTGAAGATTCGTGAACCTAATCAAGTGTAAATACTGTTTGTTTCCCTTAAAATACATTTTAGCAAACAACTTTTCATAGGATAAAACAAAACTCATACAGAATCTTATGATTAAAAAGAAAATAAAATGAAGTAATGCTTGCAACTAAGTATATACAAATATAATATCCATTCCTTAACAGAAAAGGTAGTAAGGAGTACACATCTCTAATGCATAATGAAGAATCAATAATACATGAATAAATAAACAGTGCAACTCAACTAGGAGTCTGCAAAAAGTGGAATTTCAAAGGCGTTTCTAATAAAATAAATACTATTTCTAATGTTAAATAACCAAATATGTTTATTTCTGTGTTAAAAATCTAACACAGAAATTGCTTGTCATTTCAACGCTAACAGAATGCAACAACAGTATATGAAAAATAATTTTTTTTTTTTTTTAAATGTTCCTTGAGCAATGGGTAAAGCACCAAGCTGCGATGAGAACACTTTCTAAACTTTAGTATGCACAGTTGTAGCAGCCAAAACAAGTCAAAATGCAACTGTTTCAGAAAAAATATGGCAAGGCATTGCGTGGAAGACACTTCTAAATCAAAACAAACAAACCGCCGGATTCACAAGACGGTACTTCATTCAAGAACCATGCAGGTACTAAGCATGCGAAAAAGGCAGATAGCCAAACAAATGAAAAATCAGTTCACAATCGTGCCCATGAATACGACACATTGCTCTGCAAATGAGTTTGTACTGTGTGCGAAAAAGGTAATAAATAAATTAGCAGAAGACAAAAGAAAGAAAGAAATGCAACACCTAAATAAATCCACAGCTGTTGGTGTTCAATGACATTGACAATAGGTAAACTTAGTACTTCAAAATACCGTGGGTCTAAACATTAAGATCTCATTGTTACTTACGCAAAAAGGTGTATGTGTCTAGAAGTAAGCAAAAATCAAGTCAGACCACAATGCAGAACCTGACAAAAATAAAACATACAAATCCTGAATGAAACTATGCAAAATGAAAATAAAAATAAGAATAAAAATAAAATAAAATAAGGTAGGGTCAAAGTACAGCGGAACACTGCAGAGGTCAGAAAACCAATGTTTCTCAAGTTAAACATTTGTGAATTAAGGTTTAAAAACCAGACTTGAGGTTTAAGTAATGATGAAAGAAGTCTTATCGTAGCATGTTTCTTAACTTTAAAACACAAGTCAAAGAGGTAACTTCGTTCAACCCTGGTGACGTGTAAGAGTTCATTTTAAGTTGCCAAATGAGTTCCTTTTTTTCTAATAACAATTGTTGGGGTCCTCCTCTTTCATCTATAAGTACCTGGTCTATAACTTTAAAATGGAAAGCGTGAGAAGGGTTGTTATTACAATGTCTTGCAAGGGCATTAGTGTTGCTCTTCTTCCTAATGTGGTACGTATGTTCATAAATTCTCTCTTTAAGTTTTCTGTCAGTCTTCCCGATATAAAAGGCAGGGCATGACTGGCACACAGCTAAATACACCACTGATTTTGAGTTACAATTGTAACGACCCTTTGCTTTAAACAGACGTTGCTTCACTATACATGTGGACCCTGTAGATATTAATTTACAATAGTTACATGTCTCACATTTGTATGTGCCTTCAGTTCTAGTATGCTTTATTGAAGGTCTTTCCATAATGTTTTTGAGGTTTCTGCCCTTTCTAAAAATGATAACAGGTTTGTCCCCTATTTTCTCCTTGAGTTCTTTTTTAAAAGATAACAACTGCCAATTCTTTCTAAGTACATTGCTAATATATTTAGCTTCTAATGAAAAAGAAGTAATGAAACTTTTTTTATTGTACTTCTCTTGGGAAAAAATGGTTTGACCCATGCTAGAAGAGTGGACACCAAGAATCTGTAACATGAGTTCATCTGGCTCTGCCAGGTTCACGTTGGTTTGTTTCAAAGTCAGAATGGGATTGAAAGAACCCAAACCCCTTTTCCTACAAACTTCTCCTATTGTGTCATCCACCAGTGATTCAGAGTACCCACGACTCATAAACATGCATTTCAACAAGGTACATTCCTCGTTGAAGGCGGAGTCTTAAGTAGTCCTTCTTGCCGCTCTAACTAGTTGGCTCTTTACAACTGATTTTTTCTGGTGTAGCGGGTGGCAACTAGAAAAATGTAACATAGTGTTAGAGTGAGTGGGTTTCCTGTAAGTTTTAGCAACATAACCCCTATGGATGTCGTCTCTCTTCAATTCAACATCCAAGTAGTTAATGGTGTCTTCACCAAAGGTAAATGTGAATTTCAAAAATGGAGTGCTGTTATTTAAAACCTCAACAAAGTTGCTTGCATCCCCTACGTTACCTTGAAACATAATGAAAATGTCATCCAAAAACCTGTTGTATAGTTTGACTTTCTGAAAATTATTGTCCTTAAATACATAGTCGTGTTCCCACTGGGCCAGTACTAAATTGGCGTAGCTGGCTCCACAAGGGGAACCCATAGCTACTCCAATTATTTGTTTATGTATGCCCCCATTAAATCCAACATAGTTATTGTTCAGGATCATGTCTAATAGTTCTTGAATTAGACGGATCTCATCACTCTCCGCTCCATGTGCTATTAGGTTTCTGGTGACATATTCAATCCCTATGTCGTGGGGTATGGAGAAGTAAAGGTTGACTACATCTATTGTAAGAAAATGAATGTTGTCACAGTATTCAAATTTGTCTACATTTTCTAAAAAAGCCCAGGAGTCCTTAACTATTTGTAACTCTTGGGACACATACTTCTTTAATAACTCATCAACGAACTTGGCACAAGCATAAGTAATAGAAGACCTAGCATTGACTAAAACCCTCATAGGGGGGTTTTGAAGGTTTTTATGAATCTTGGGTAAACCAAATAAGTTAGGTGTTTTTGGGTTAGGAACCACTATATAGTTGTAAATATCAATGCTGATCAAGCCTTCAATCAATAAGTCCCTAAAGAAGGAAAAGATTTTTTTTATATGCAATATTCATTTTGTTGATACTTGATCTAACATAGGTGTTACTGTTCAAAATGTCCAACATTTTCTTATCATATTCCTCTTTGTCCATGATCACCAAACCACCTCCTTTGTCTGGTTTCAAAACTCTGACCGGTAAAGTTCTGACTAGGTTCAAGGCTTCTACTTCATTGTCTGAAACATTCCTAATGGTATTCCTCTTTCTAGTCGTGTAGAGAGCCCTGAAATCGGCCTCACACATGTGTTCAAACAAAGATAAAGGGGGCAAATTGGTGGATTGTAAGTACTAGATACCCTCAAAGGGTCTTCTACAAAAGGCTTGTCTCTGAAAATCAAGGACAGGTTAAGTTTTCGGATGTATAACTTCAAGTCAATCAAAGTCGCTGGTAGGTCAAAGTGCTCATCAGGTACAAAGGTCAGTCCTTTGCTAAAAAGGTTACAAAGTTCATGTCTAATGTTAAAATTAGAGTAATTGTACACTTTGAAGTCTCCAGTATTGTTTGATAAAATGACGGGTGCTGAAGTTATCTGTTGTAATTGATGTTCTCTTTCCTGCCCCTCATATTGTATCTCCGTTGATGGTTCTGGCCCCTGTTGGAAAAAGAATCATTACTGTCATTAGTGTTAAAATGGTTGTTATTAGCCAAATTGTTGGCTGGGCGCAAGTCAGGGTCATCATTTCTCCATTCTCCCTCAAATGCATCTAATTCTCCAACACCTGTTCCTACTCGTATTGCAGGCTCAGGGTCTTTACTACCATAAGGACACACAAAGTTATTGCATTGGGTTTGATAACCAAAAATGCCTTTACCCTGAGAGGGAGGTGGTTTAGGGTAAGCAGATCCGTTTTTGTAGTCATTAATGTCCCTTCTTAGTTTCTTTAATTTCGCCTCAGAGTTCTTAACTAATTGTTGGTCAATAGATGAAAACACTCTCTTGTAATCGTAATGGTACCTCATAAAGTCTGGGTGTGTCCTTATGTCATTATTCAACCCAGTGACCTCATTTGTCAATTTTTCTATGGATATGGCATAATGCTTACACATCATGTCCATAAGTTTGGTACCATGTCTGTCAAATAAAGAAAGTTCATTGTAAAATTCTGTTCCAGCTTCCAAACCTGATGGGTACTACCAAGATCGTAAACCTTTCGGTACTACTCCCTGTTTCTTACATTCTGCAAAGTAGCTCACTTCCACTTGTAGTTTTTTAAGTTTCAACATTTTCTTGTCAACTTCCTTTAATTTAAAAGGTAAGGACTCACCTCCTCCAGCCGAGCCTCTACCAACCCTTTCGTTGTGGTTGGATGCAAAAACTGGTTGTAACTTTAACCATTCAGTCATGTTAGGAAGCCCTATAAGCCCCGAGGAGGCTTCATTTGTAGAATTAAAAAAAAGTGTAAACTTCACCACTAGTTTCATTCTGTCGTGGGTTTAGTACACCAGTGTGGTTTGCTCCTTCATTAGTAGCTCCGTTTCCAGAACAATTACAGGTAGTCGAACACCCTTGTAGTTGAGTGCAGGGAGCACAGTTAGCCATGATTTTAGGTCTCACTGAAGTGTTTGTTTGTGACAAGTTATCCACCCTTGTAGAAAGATTTTCAAGTTTTTCATTCATAAGCTAGATTAATTGGGTTAAGTTCATCATTTCATTCGATCCAGAGTCAGGCAGCAAAGAAGGTTGAGTGATAATATCTCCAGAGCAACCCAAGCTGGGTTTGGTAGCCATGAGAACAACTAACAATTCCAAAACTGAAGAAAAACAAACTGTCAATAAACAAACCAAAAGGTTCCGAACCAGCAGGTGTAAACTCCAAAGGTTTATTAGGAAATGTAAAAGTAAAGCGCTTTTCATCTCCCTTAGTAGGAAGACTTCTTCAGACAAAGGAAAAAATCATCAAACACAATTTAAAACCCAAAAAAAGGGGTGTGTGCTACAAAATTACAAACAGCTTTAATTGAACCCACTGACATACCTTCACATTTAAAGTTGTATTACATTAAAAGCATAAATAAATGTCCACTTAGTGTAGACAGGGTGTCAAACATAAAAAAGTTTTCAAAAAAGAAACATGAACTTGATAAAAGTAACCAAGAATGTCTTAGTGAAGATTCATGAACCTAATCAAGTGTAAATACTGTTTGTTTCCCTTAAAATACATTTTAGCAAACAACTTTTCATAGGGTAAAACAAAACTCATACAGAATCTTATGATTAAAAATAAAATAAAATGAAGTAATGCTTGCAACTAAGTATATACAAATATAATATCCATTCCTTAACAGAAAAGGTAGTAAGGAGTACACATCTCTAATGCATAATGAAGAATCAATAATACATGAATAAATAAACAGTGCAACTCAACTAGGAGTCTGCAAAAAGCGGAATTTCAAATGCGTTTCTAATAAAAGAAATGCTATTTCTAATGTTAAATAACCGAATATGTTTATTTCTGTGTTAAAAATCTAACACAGAAATTGCTTGTCATTTCAACGTCAACAGAATGCAACAACAGTATATGAAAAAGAATTTTTTTTTTTTTGGAGAATTAGATGCATTTGAGGGAGATTGGAGAAATGATGACCCTGACTTGCGCCCGGCCAAAAATTTGGCTAATAACAACCATTTTAACACTAATGACAGTAATGATTCTTTTTCCAACAGGGGCAAGAACCATCAACGGAGATACAATATGAGGGGCAGGAAAGAGAACATCAATTACAACAGATAACTTCAGCACCCGTCATTTTATCAAACAATACTGGAGACTTCAAAGTGTACAATTACACTAATTTTAACATTAGACATGAACTTTGTAACCTTTTTAGCAAAGGACTGACCATTGTGCCTGATGAGCACTTTGACCTACCAGTGACTTTGATTGACTTGAAGTTATACATCCGAAAACTTAACCTGCCCTTGATTTTCGGAGACAAGCCTTTTGTAGAAGACCCTTTGAGGGTATCTAGTACTTACAATCCACCAATTTACCCCCCTTTATCTTTGTTTGAACACATGTGTGAGGCCGATTTCAGGGCTCTCTACACGACTAGAAAGAGGAATAGCATTAGGAATGTTTCAGACAATGAAGTAGAAGCCTTGAGCCTAGTCAGAACTTTACCGGTCAGAGTTTTGAAACCAGACAAAGCAGGTGGTTTGGTGATCATGGACAAAGAGGAATATGATAAGAAAATGTTGGACATTTTGAACAGTAACACCTATGTTAGATCAAGTATCAACGAAATGAATATTGCATATAAAAAATATTTTCCTTCTTTAGGGACTTATTGATTGAAGGCTTGATCAGCATTGATATTTACAACTATATAGTGGTTCCTAACCCAAAAACACCTAACTTATTTGGTTTACCCAAGATTCATAAAAACCTTCAAAACCCCCCTATGAGGGTTTTAGTCAATGCTAGGTCTTCTATTACTTATGCTTGCGCCAAGTTCGTTGATGAGTTATTAAAGAAGTATGTGTCCCAAGAGTTACAAATAGTTAAGGACTCCTGGGCTTTTTTAAAAAATGTAGACACATTTGAATACTGTGACAACATTCATTTTCTTACAATAGATGTAGTCAACCTTTACTTCTCCATACCCCACGACATAGGGATTGAATATGTCACCAGAAACCTAATAGCACATGGAGTGGAGAGTGATGAGATCCGTCTAATTCAAGAACTATTAGACGTGATCCTGAACAATAACTATGTTGGATTTAATGGGGGCATACATAAACAAATAATTGGAGTAGCTATGGGTTCCCCTTGTGGAGCCAGCTACGCCAATTTAGTACTGGCCCAGTGGGAACACGACTATGTATTTAAGGACAATAATTTTCAGAAAGTCAAACTATACAACAGGTTTTTGGATGACATTTTTATTATATTTCAAGGTAATGTAGGGGATGCAAGCAACTTTGTTGAGGTTTTAAATAACAGCACTCCATTTTTGAAATTCACATTTACCTTTGGTGAAGACACCATTAACTACTTGGATGTTGAATTGAAGAGAGACGACATCCATAGGGGTTATGTTGCTAAAACTTACAGGAAACCCACTCACTCTAACACTATGCTACATTTTTCTAGTTGCCACCCGCTACACCAGAAAAAATCGGTTTTAAAGAGCCAACTAGTTAGAGCGGCAAGAATGACTACTGAAGACTCTGCCTTCAACGAGGAATGTACCTTGTTGAAATGCATATTTATGAGTCGTGGGTACCCTGAATCACTGGTGGATGACACAATAGCAGAAGTTTGTAGGAAAAGGGGTTTGGGTTCTTTCAATCCCATTCTGACTTTGAAACAAACCAACGTGAACCTGGCAGAGCCAGATGAAGTCATATTACAGATTCTTGGTGTCCACTCTTCTAGCATGGGTCAAACCATTTTTTCCCAAGAGAAGTACAATAAAAAAAGTTTCATTATTTCTTTTTCATTAGAAGCTAAATATATTAGCAATGTACTTAGAAAGAATTGGCAGTTGTTATCTTTTAAAAAAGAACTCAAGGAGAAAATAGGGGACAAACCTGTTATCATTTTTAGAAAGGGCAGAAACCTCAAAAACATTATGGAAAGACCTTCAATAAAGCATACTAGAACTGAAGGCACATACAAATGTGAGACATGTAACTATTGTAAATTTATATCTACAGGGTCCACATGTATAGTGAAGCAACGTCTGTTTAAAGCAAAGGGTCGTTACAATTGTAACTCAAAATCAGTGGTGTATTTAGCTGTGTGCCAGTCATGCCCTGCCTTTTATATCGGGAAGACTGACAACTGACAACTGAGCAACACTAATGCCCTTGCTTTACCCATTGCTCAAGGAACATTAAAAAAAAAAAAAAAAAATTAGGAAGAAGAGCAACACTAATGCCCTTGCAAGACATTGTAATAACAACCCTTCTCACGCTTTCCTTTTTAAAGTTATAGATCAGGTACTTACAGATGAAAGAGGAGGGCCCCAACAATTGTTATTAGAAAAAAAGGAACTCATTTGGCAACTTAAAATGAACTCTTACACGTCACCAGGGTTGAACGAAGTTACCTCTTTGACTTGTGTTTTAAAGTTAAGAAACCTGCTAAGATATGACTTCTTTCATCATTACTTAAACCTCAAGTCTGGTTTATAAACCTTAATTCACAAATGTTTAACTTGGGAAACATTGGTTTTCTGACCTCTGCAGTGTTCCGCTGTACTTTGACCCTACCTTATTTTATTTTATTTTTATTCTTATTTTTATTTTCATTTTGCATAGTTTCGTTCAGGATTTGTATGTTTTATTTTTGTCAGGTTCTGCATTGTGGTCTGACTTGATTTTTGCTTACTTCTAGACACATACACCTTTTTGCGTAAGTAACAATGAGATCTTAATGTTTAGACCCACGGTATTTTGAAGTACTACGTTTAGCTATTGTCAATATCATTGAACACCAACAGCTGTGGATTTATTTAGGTGTTGCGTTTCTTTCTTTCTTTTGTCTTCTGCTAATTTATTTATTACCTTTTTCGCACACAGTACAAACTCATTTGCAGAGCAATGTGTCGTATTCATGGGCATGACTGTGAACTGATTTTTCATTTGTTTGGCTATCGGCCTTTTTCACATGCTTAGTACCTGCATGGTTCTTGAATGAAGTACCGTCTTATGAATCCGGCGGTTTGTTTGTTTTGATTTAGAAGTGTCTTCCACGCAATGCCTTGCCATATTTTTTCTAAAACAGTTGCATTTTGACTTGTTTTGGCTGCTACAACTGTGCATACTAAAGCTTAGAAAGTGTTCTCATCACAGCTTGGTGCTTTACCCATTGCTCAAGGAACATTAAAAAAAAAAAAAAAAAAAAATTATTTTTCATATACTGTTGTTGCATTCTGTTGGCGTTGAAATGACAAGCAATTTCTGTGTTAGATTTTTAACACAGAAATAAACATATTCAGTTATTTAACATTAGAAATAGCATTTCTTTTATTAGAAAGGCCTTTGAAATTCCGCTTTTTGCAGACTCCTAGTTGAGTTGCACTGTTTATTTATTCATGTATTATTGATTCTTCATTATGCATTAGAGAGGTGTACTCCTTACTACCTTTTCTGTTAAGGAATGGATATTATATTTGTATATACTTAGTTGCAAGCATTACTTCATTTTATTTTCTTTTTAATCATAAGATTCTGTATGAGTTTTGTTTTACCCTATGAAAAGTTGTTTGCTAAAATGTATTTTAAGGGAAACAAACAGTATTTACACTTGATTAGGTTCATGAATCTTCACTAAGACATTCTTGGTTACTTTTATCAAGTTCATGTTTCTTTTTTGAAAACTTTTTTATGTTTGACACCCTGTCTACACTAAGTGGACATTTATTTATGCTTTTAATGTAATACAACTTTAAATGTGAAGGTATGTCAGTGGATTCAATTAAGGCAGCTGTTTGTAATTTTGTAACACACACCCCTTTTTTTTTGGGTTTTAAATTGTGTTTGATGATTTTTTCCTTTGTCTGAAGAAGTCTTCCTACTAAGGGAGACGGAAAGCGCTTTACTTTTACATTTCCTAATAAACCTTTGGAGTTTACACCTGCTGGTTCGGAACCTTTTGATTTGTTTTTTGAATTAATTACTGTGGCAGAGTTAGCTACCCAGGGGTGTAAACCTTGGCTTGAGATGATTGCCACTGCAGAAGTGACACCCCGACCCATGTGCAAAATGTGAAAATGGGTTGATGATGAATGGATGAATCTGGTAAAAAAACAGAATCACACACAACACACATAAGTACCAAAAAAAAAAAAAACAATGGAGCCCTTCAAATTTTGGCCTCTTTGTTTGGCCAGAGTTTGGCATCACTTACTAATGCCAGGTGACAGTGAATGACTCTTCTGTGGTGCAGTTACCTCCATGCAATGCCAGTTAAACACACTGCACTATGTCAAACTACAGAAACACACAGTGAAGGTAAAGTACAATTTCAACTAAGCAGCAGGTGTGTTTCATACACTCAATACTAACTCTTCTAATTTTAGCAATGAGCCTCGCATTTGTGTCTTGATTAACTAAGCACAAACAGAGAAAGCAGTAGAAATGTGTATTTCACATGTGCAAACACCTTGACACCCAATGCACAAACCCGCTGCTAGCCATTGCGCTAGGCAACGTAAATAATAGCATGTATTAGTTCTGATTACTATCCATTTAGGCTTCTTGCCATGAAACTACATATAAACATTGCAAAATAAAGACCCTATCTAAGAATATGTCACATATTTACAGTGCAGTCATGTGTTACCTCCCCCCCATGCTCTGCAACCCTGGTGTCTCAGTACTTGTTGACAAATGCATCAACTACACTACATAAATTAATAACAAATATTGGGTGCTATGCCATGCACATTTTTAGCATGACAATACACATTCAGATTTTCAAATAATTCTAGAAATGTAGACACCTATTTGCATATAGTTTGTAAAGTTGTCTCTTAAACTATACCTGCACATTGGAACACAACCACTACATACTACTCATTACACACTCATCAATCTGGTAACATGCAGCACTTGAAGTATGTTGACAGTTGAACATGCCTACACATCCATTTCATGCAAGCCTCCCAACATCTTCTGTGCAACATCCAGTGCTAATGTCATCTACCGTAAGTTGTCCTGCAGCCTTGTAAATGTCATACTTATTGCTGTGGCACTTGCATAAAGTACTGCATTTTCTAGTCTGTATACTTAGCTAGATAGGGGTTCTGTCCTGCAGCCTTGTAAATGTCAGATTTGTGCTATGGCACTTGCATAAAGTACTGTGTTTTATAGTCTGTGTACTTAGATAGGTAGGGATTCTGTTCTCACTGCAGTCAACTGGGAGGTGTGTGTGTGTGCGTGTGTGTGTGTGTGTGTGTGTGTGTGTGTGTGTGTGTGTGTGTGTGTGTGTGTGTGTGTGTGTGTGCATTTTGCCAGAGGACCATAACTGTGTATCTGACAGTTACCATTCGAATCCCATTGATTGACAATATCATGACACTTGCACATACCTATACATCCATTTCATGCAGGCCTCCCAACCTCCCAACATCTTTTCTGCAACATCCAGTGCTGATGTCATCCACCATAATTTATCCTGCAGCCTTGTAAATGTCACACTTATTGCTGTGGAACTTGCATAAAGTACGGTGTTCTCTTGTCTGTGTACTTAGCTAGTTAGGGGTTCTGTTCTCACTGCTGTAAGCTGGGGTGTGTGTGTGTGTGTGTGTGTGTGTGTGTGTGTGTGTGTGTGTGTGTGTGTGTGTGTGTGTGTGTGTGTGTGTGTGTGTGTGTGTGTGTGTGTTTATGCACTTGTTTGACATTAGAGAGAACATCTTACACTAGCACGTGGGATGCTGCTATTACCATTTACTCCTCACCAGACACTGCTGATGTCATCAGTTATAGCTTGCAGATGTGCAGTATTCCCATCAGGGCAGGGTCAAAGACTGGCCTGTAGGCCAGGTGCATGTCACCTCATCCTATACAATATACAATACAGATTACAGTGACAGGGCTGTCAGTCTATCTACATACATCATAGCATGGTTTATAAGGCCTTTATTTTCTTGGTGAGAAATCATCAGGCTTTTCTGTATGGAAACTAGTAATATCCCAGCTGTGTGCAACAGACAGTTGTGAGTTGTTAATGCTACATCCATGTCTTTTACATCTGTTAGATGTTCTGAAAGAGATCATCAGGGACATATATAATGAGAACACTAGCATCCTGTGGATCACTCAGTACTGTCAGATGTAGCCAAAAACACCTATATCACCAAGTGGGTAGACCAATGGATCACATACATGGCATATAAATATGTTGAAATGTGTGAAATGATGTATGTGTCGGGTGCAGTGATCAGGTCCGTACATCAGAGCTGTCTGCTAGGCCCTTTCCTTTCCATTATTTAAGTCACAAATGTCAAAAATGACATATGCATACTGTGTCCAAACAGCTATCTGGAAGACTACAGATTGTGGGTAATCATTGACTCCAACTGTGATATTAGTATAATATAGACAGTATGAACACACACACACCAAAAATTGCTGCCACAGCCATGACAACACTTGAGATGAAACAAAAAGATGGGAGGATTTGATACATTATGAAAATAAATGCACAACCCAAGGATAATGTAGACATCACACCCTATAATCAAACCAACTGATATGTGAACTATGTCCTCAGGTAGATGGTATGTAGAATGTCCATTAACATGTGGCGACAGTGGGGAGTACTGCCTTGATTATAACACAACTACTGAGTATGCGCAGGAATCCACATCAAAGGCCATTCTATCTTCATGGTTCACAGCCTTCATGACACCAATAACTGAGTACAATGCATCCTTCTTTATGTACCTCCCTACACATCTTCCAGTGATGTGTAACTGAAGTGTAACACCTTTGCCACAGTGAGCTGCCACACATCTTATTGGCGATACCTAGGTATTCTTTTTGTTGCATAAACATTACTGTCTGATGGTGTGGAACACCCATCAAGGTGTTACACCAGATACAGGTGTGATACCTGTTCTGGTGATGCACACAGTATGTACACAGCTGTTCGACAACATTGCTGGCATAGGTTACATTCATGACAGTGTGGATTGTGCCATAAATATGCCATGCACACCAATCATCTAGCCTGGATTTATCATAATGTCACATAGAAGTATAGCAGTGCCCCTCCTAACACCTCCAGCAGATGTTACCATGTCAGGGTGATGTGCTTGATTACCCTCTTAGATTGCTGATGTGCTGTACTACTTGTGCAAGTGTGTTCATGCAGAACCATCTATGGTCACTCAGAATCACATATGTTGTCAGAAACAAGGGATTACTGGTAGCATTATTCTGATACTGTCCATGACTGTGCGTGCTTCTTTTACTGTTGTCCATGGGCCTGTATGTGTCCCACTTCTTCACAGTACAGCTTCACAATATTCACCCAACCCTGATAGATGTCCTCTCCATTGTTCATGTCAGTATGCTTATGTCACAAAGACTTTTCCTTTGTTATGTCAGCTTGTCTGACAGTCACATAATATACATTTTTAATGTGAAGTCCATACTGTATCATGTTGATATGTGATTAGTGTTCCTGTTACAACTGTCTTCCATTTACATGCCCTCATCTGCTGTACATTACAATGTTTCACCTGTCCTCTTTCTCTGTGTTCATTCCTATAATTCATCTGTGTGCCCCTATGCAATACAAATACTTCCCCTGACTGTTTATTTTAAATGGCAGTCAATGTACCCTTACAGATCATATTACTCAACTTTTGTGCAGAATGGCTGGAATGGGTTTTCACAATACTCTGCACTATATACATTGTCCTGTACTGTGTTTGGAGCATATACATTACTAAATCACAAACCTGGTGATCATTGCAGCATTTTGCATAATCCTGCTAACCTAAATTGCTGTAAGCCAAAAACAGGTGTGCCCAACATCGACTAGTAAAAAATTAACAAAATCCATGTTGACCCAAGCACAAAGCAGTCTGTGGTAAGAATATAAAAATCCAAATTTATTGCAGCACAAAATAAGATTTAATCACTTTCATCCCTCACTAGGACTTAATCAGAAATACAGTTCTAGAGTGCCATTCCAACTTAAATAACACAATCAATAAAAAAACTAATTAAACCATTAATTCAATTAAAGTGAGTCAACCAATCATCAACCTATCACAATAAAATAGTAATACCATGTAATGAATAGCTTGAAGTAAGTTAATGTATACACTAACATTTTCAAAGTTTAAGTCAGTAATAACAGTAATAACACCAAAAGATACTAAAAAGTAAAATGAAAATATAATCATAGTTTTGCAGACCTCATCTTAAGCACAAAATTAACAGAAACCAGGTCTTTTAAACCTATTTTCATAGTAGCATCTAGTTTAAGTTGCCAGAGGAGTTTGTTATACTCAAGTCCATTTTCCCAGGCACCCCTTCTGGTGTCATCATCATCATCATCTTCTTTCAGCAGTTCCCGTTAGGGGTCGCCACAGCTGTACATCTGTTTCCATTTCTTCCTGTCCTCTGCATCTTGCTCTGTCACACCAACCACCTGCATGTCCTCTCTCACCACATCCATAAACCTTATCTTAGGCCTTCCTCTTTTCCTGTTACCTGGTAGCTTCATCCTTAGCATCTTTTTCTCAATATACTCAGCATCCCTCCTCAGCACATGTCCAAACCAATGTAATCTTGCCTCTCTGGCTTTGTCTCCAAACCTTCCAACCTGGGCTGACCCTCTAATATACTAATTCCTAATCCTGTCCACTCTCATCACACTCAGTGCAAATCTTAACATCTTTAACTCTGCCACATCCAGCTCTAACTCTTACCTTTTTGTCAATGCCACTGTCTCCAACACATATAACATAGCTGGTCTCACTACCCTCTTGTAGACCTTCCCTTTCACTCTTACTGGTACTCGTCTGTCAAAAATCACTCCTGACACTCTTCTCCACCCACTCCATCCTACCTGTACTCTCTTCTTCACCTCTCTTCCACACTCACCATTACTCTGAACTATTGATTCCAAGTATTTAAGCTCATCCACCTTCGCCACCTCTACTCCTTGCATCCTGACCATTCCTCTATCCTCCCTCTCATTTACACACATATATTCTGTCTTAGTCCTGCTGACCTTCATTCCTCTTCTCTCTGGAGCATATCTCCATCTCTCCAGGGTCTCCTCCACCTGTTCCCTACTCTCACTACAGATCACAATGTCATCTGCAAACATCATAGTCCACGGGGACTCCTGTCTGATCTCATCTGTCAACCTGTCCATCACCATTGCAAATAAGAAAGGGCTCAGAGCTGATCCTTGATGTAATCCCACCTCCACCTTAAACGCATCCGTCACTCCCACCACAGACCTCACCACTGTCACACTACCCTCGTACATATCCTGTATCACTCTTGCATACTTCTCTGACACTCCAGACTTCCTCATACAATACCACAACTCCTCTCTAGGCACACTGTCATATTCTTTCTCTAAATCTACAAAAACACAATGCAACTCCTGACCTTCTCTGTACTTCTCCATCAACACTCTCAGAGCAAACATCGCATCTGTAGTGCTCTTTCCTGGCATGAGCCATACTGCTGATCACTAATCATCACGTCCCTTCTTAAACTAGCTTCCACTACTCTTTCCCATAACTTCATGCTGTGACTGATCAATTTAATCCCTCTGTAGTTACTACAGCTCTGCACATCACCCTTATTCTTAAAAATTGGTACCAAAACACCTTTTCTCCATTTCTCAGGCATCCTCTCACTTTCCAAGATTTCATTAAACAATCTGGTAAGAAACTCCACTGCCATTTCACCTAAACACCTCCATGCTTCCACAGGTATGTCATCTGAACCAACAGCCTTTCCATTCTTTATCCTCTTCATAGCTATCCTTACTTCCTCCTTGCTAATCCATTGCATTTCATGATTCACTATCCCTACATCATCCAACCTTCTCTCCCTCTCATTCTCTTCATTCATCAACCCCTCAAAGTACTCTATCCATTTGTTCAACACATTCTCCTCACTTGTGAGTATGTTTCCTTCATTATCCTTTATCACCTTTACTTGCTGCGCATCTTTCCTAGCTTGGTCCCTCTGTCTAGTCAATCAGTACAGGTCCTTTTCTCCCTCCTTAGTGTCCAAACATTCATACAACTCTTCATATTCCTTATCCTTAGCCTTTGCCACCTCTTTCTTTGCCATGCACCTCATCTCCTTATACTCCTGTCTACTTTCTTCATCTCTCTGGCAATCCCACTTCTTCTTCTTTGCCAACCTCTTTCTCTGTATACTCTCCTGTACTTCCTCATTCCACCACCATATCTCCTTGTCGTCCTTCCTCTGTCCAGATGTCATACCAAGCACCTTTCTATTTCCAGTATGCCAAAAACTATTTTTTTTAAACCAGAGCACATTAAAGAATGCCTAAATAAAGCATTGTTGTAATTACTTTTTTTCACATCGTACAAATGTTCATAAATCCATTTAGAGAGCTTCCTCTTAGTCTTTCCTATATAAAAGGAAAAATGGTGGTTATGCAAAGCCATATACACTAAGCCAGCCAAGTTACAGTCCCTTTTTCTAAATGTAACAGTTGTTTGGCTGGCATTGTTTAACTGCACTTCTGGCTTATCAATAATATTTTGGGAGTAATTACACCTACCACATTTTCTAGTGCCTAACTTGGCCTCCACCATACCCTTCTCCAATCTTTCCTTGATACTTTTGTGCAATTTGTAAATAATAGTGGGTTTGTCTTCCAAGTACTGGTATAATTCATCATCCATTTTAATACAGCCCAGTTGTGGCTTATGATCTTTTTACTTGGCTGGAGAGACCATCATAATTAATGGTCACCCCCTGATGGAAATTCTCACTATTTAATTCATTCAGTGACCTAATACTTTTCATTAAATCTGGTTTCCCCAGGATACACTGGTATCTCTCTTCTCTTTTTTCTACTACCGCTGACCTCAATGACTTAATCAGATCCAATGGGTATCCCTGGTCCAAAAACATTGGCACCATTTTATCCAGTTCATTTTTGAACAGTTCCCTGCTTAAGACCATTCTGGCAGCCCTAATAAATTGACTCTTCACTAAGTTTTTCTTACAGTACATAGGATGCCAACTAGTAAAATGTGAATAACAGTTAGAGAACGTCTCCTTCCTGTATATGTTAGAAACCATAACCCCCTGATCAACGGACAAGTGGACATCCAAAACATGAGTGGCAATAGAGTTGAAACTGTGGGTCAATCTGTAGAAATTAGTGGTATTTGTTAAATAATCCACAAATACCTCAGTTTCCATTGAGTCCCCCCTCCAAATAAAAAATATGTCATCCAGGTATCTGGCGTAAAAAGACCAACAGTGGGCAAAATGAGAGTTGATAATAAACTTCCTCTCCCAGGCCAACATGACAACATTAGCAAAAATAGGGTCACGGGCTGCCCCCATGGCTACCCCACTCATGTGTCTATAATATTCTCCTTCAAGATAAAGGAAGTTATTTTTCAACACCAGGTCATAAGTTCTACCAGGAAATGTATCCCTGCTCTATCAAGATGCTGTTCTAATAACATTTCCTCAAATCACTCTAGCTCAACATCACGGGGAATACTTGAAAACAGGTTGACAATGTCTACAGTAAGAAAACCAGTATTGTCTTTTAAAAGATCATTATTAAGTTTGACCAGGAAATCCCAAGAATCTTGCAACATATTTGGGTAATTGTTCAATAGAAATTTAAGTTTTCTGTCAACATATACTGCTAAAGGGCAGATGTTAGAACCTTGGGCTGCCACAATTAATCTGTAAGGTGGATCCAACAGGTCCTTGTGTACCTTGGGGATACCAAAGGGAATATAAATCTCGTTCACATATCTCCTCAAAAGTATGTAGAGTTTTGTGCAATGGTGGATTAAAAGTACTTTTTTTCTTAAAACTAGATGTCACATAAGAACTGGCATTGGCTCTATTCAAGAAGGCCAAGTTCAACTTTCTTATAAAAAGTTTAAGGTCCAAAATAATGTTACCAATATTATTATAGTTCCTAGGCACAAATTTAAAACCTTTTTCAAACAAACTAAAATACACAGTGTCAATGTCCAAATCAGTGTGATTGAAAATATAAACACCTCTATGTTCATTTACCTTCCCATCATGTTTAACCACAATCAAATCTGAGGAATTCTCTCAACCTGTTATTAGGGATTTTGAGTGCAAAGCCTCTCCTCCCTGAAGTTCATCCTCTTTCCTTGCCTCTGCCATGGGCTGGGGGAAGGGGATGATAGTGTAAGGAGGGGGTGGTTGGTAACCATCCCCCCTTTCTGATTTCTCAGCCGCTCTGACCATCTGAGCTTGGAGAGAGTTGGACCCCTGATGTACTTCCAAAGAGACATCCTCTTCTTCCAAATGTTTCTCATTGTATGCTGGGTCTACTTCATCTATAATCATACCCCCACCATAAACATCTTGTGTAGATGTTTTACTATTCAGGAGGTAGGCTTTCCTTTCCTTATAGCCATTATAATCCCTAGTTAATTGTTTATCCTTTTTTGTTTTGATCTTAGCGACATAGTCATCCGCACATTTAAAAATGTTGTCAAAATTTCCCTGGTACTCACTAAACAACATATCACTGGTAATAGCTTCTTCCAATACATTGACTTCCCTCAATAAATTCTCAATACGTTCAATGTTAAATTTTATAATAAACTCCAAAAGCTCTATATCATATATGTTAAACATTTCAGTAAGTGCAAAATTTTCTTTTGAACCATTAGTTTCACCAAAAGGAAATTTGTACAGTCTTAATCCCTTGGGAATCTGCCCCTCTTTATACACTACTTTAAATACGTGTTCTCTAATTGCAGCATCTTCAGATTCTTCAACTTCCTCTCAAAATCTTTAAGCCTCTGCTTTACACATATCTGTCTGTCAGTTGGGACTGGCAGATTCATAGCAAAGTCAAAATCAGGTTTCAACCATCTCTTAAATTCTTCAGTTCCCCATCTTTTTTCAATGGCTTGCCTATTGTCCCAGTTAATCCCAGAAATAGGTCACTCTGTTAAATTATGAATAGCCCTTCCAGCTGTTTCATAACTGTAATTCCTGTTTCCTGTCCCTGAAGGCATCTGGTCTGTTCCATCTGCAGGACAGGTTCCCCTCTCCCAGTTAATATGGTTGCTGTTAGAAATCCGTCCTTGTGAGTTCAAGAAAGGTAGTGATTGCAGTGATACATTAATCTGGTTTACTTGTTGCATTAAAAAGCGCTTACCTTGTTGTGCTGTTATTAAAGAGTGCTGTGTTGGAACCAGTTTGCCTTTTTCTTCACTATTTTGCTGTTCGCTACATTGGTTCCTTTATCGGTTCAGAGGTTTGTTCTGACTTTACTGTTACTTGTTGCATTACTAGCAGCTATGTAAGCTTGCCCACAGGTCCACTTTGCATTAACTGTTGCACCTCTCCTTCAATAGCATACAATGATAGTATGGGCCAACAAAGATGGAAAGCTAATAGAAAAAAATCCTAAATTATGAAGACTCAACCAACACTTCCAGTGAGGTCTGTGTTGAATAAAAATGTCAGCCCATACACTGTAGTTGGATGATCAGTTTGCAAGTTCAGAAAAATGGGTCAAAAGATAAACCAAACACTCCTTCAATCAGAGAAACCGACCAACACTAGCAGTGAGGTCTACCATATATTCAGGTGTCAGCCTGTTTGCTGTTATAAAACGTCGGTCAGTTAATCCTGGCAACAAACAGAGGGCATGCAATCAAGTTGTAAAAGTAAAAGGAGCCTCCAGTAACATTATAGTAAGCAATTGTGCAGAATAAACTTTCTAATAAAGGGAAAAAACGTATGTAGTGCAGTACCAGATAGTCCATGCTCATAACTGAGTATCTAGTCCAAGTGTAAAAGCAGGAAAAATGCCCAATCTTGGAGCACTGATGTCTAAGGAAATATGTTAAAGTTTCTAATAGAAACAAGATGCAAAATGTGTCGGCTCCCTTTAAAAATGTAACACAGCAGTATTTCAGAGAGCTACAGTGCCCTAAAGACTCAATTAACAGGCAGTAAACATTCCAAAACAGTCAGTAAAACTCTGTAGGTAAAAACCAATGCCTCACTCAGTGCAGGGTCAACACACCTAATCAAAACCAGATAAGCCAAAAACAGGTGTGCCCAACGTAGGATCCAAACAGGATTCTGTGCTTAAGTTGAGGTCCACAAAACTATGATTATATTTTCATTTTACTTTTTAGTATGTGTTGATTTTATTACTGACTTAAACTTTAAAAATGTTAGTGTGTACTTTAACTTACTTCAAGCTATTTATTACATGCTAGTACTATTTATTGTGATAGATTGCTGATTGGTTAACTCATTTTAATTGAATTAACGGTTTAATTAGTTTTTTATTGATTGTGTTATTTAAGTTGGAATGGCACTCTAACTGTAGTTCTCATGAAGTCCTAGTGAAGGATCACAGCACTTAACTCTTATTTTGCGCTGCAATACATTTGGATTTTTATAATCTTACCGCTGACTGCTTTGTGCTTGGATCAACGTGGAGTTTGGTCATTTTTTACTAGATTTCTGTTTACAAGACTTCCTGGCCACCAACACTGTTGCCAGTCACAGAACCACCCTTGTTTACATTTAAACACAATGTACGGCATGAATATGTAATTACCGCTACTGGTCACCGTGCAAACACATAAACTCTGTGTAGGCTTCATGCCAAGCCTTCACAGAGTTTTTTGAATCCTTCTGTATATCTTATATAGAAGAAGTTTAAGAGAAATGACTAATGGATAATTATTGATTGGCTTTTTGAAACACGTTGTAACATGGGCAGAGTTGGCAGATAATATGAATTGCATTAAGGAAGATGGAGGAATTAAAAGACTGACAGGCTGGTGGACTATGTTACAGCTATTTGAAAAGCAAACAAAAATTGTCTGAGGTCTGTGTCTTGCCATAAAACACCATGATCATACTTGGACTGCATAGTGGGTTAGTTATAAACAGAAATACAGAATACTGTATGTGGAGCTTCAGAAGGAATGACATAAATGTAAAGGGAAGTATATGAGGAACTTCACTAATGGTATGAGCAAGATATATATTTTTTTGAGATATACAATTTTGAAAAGAAAATGGATGTATGAGTTAAATAGGCTAGCAATAAAGGTTGGCTTGCAGAGACAAACATAATTTGACGAGGAAAGAAGTTAATTAATTTTAGGGTAGAAATATTACATATGATGAAAATATGATATTGATAAAGGAAAACTAACTGGGCGAAATGATAAGATTACGAAAGTTGTTGAACACTATCTTACAAAAATGTATAAGAAGAGTTATAGAAAGTTTAAAGTGGGAAGTAACATGTATTTCAGATAGTGTGAAAGAAATATTTCAGAAAGATATTTGTTTACAACACATGAATAGAGCAATCACTTCAACACACCCTAAGTGGCCAAGACTCTGCTGTAATAAATATAGAGGAAGTAAATGAACTAAGCTGGGGGTATGGAGCCGCTAGGTGCCTAGAAGCTATAAAGCCCTAGATTCTTTGAGGATTAGCAATTTTTAAACAACCTTTTGATTAAATGATGGCTTGAATGAAAATTTTGAGTAATGAAAGAGTTTCAGTCTAAATTTTTTCTTTCAAGGAAAAATAATTTTAATGTTCAAAGCTAACAAAATAATGCTTCCCAAAGTGAAAGGACAAATGTTTGCAAAGATATATAAATCCAGTATGGAAGCAATATCTGACTGCCTACCCCCTCTCCCCAAAACAAGATAGTTGCATACTATGTACCTGATGTAACACTGAGAAAAAAGTAAAAGCACAAATGGCCTCTGGCATACATTTTGCAGCTGAGGGTATGTCGGAAGAAACCACAGCACTCAAATAAAACCCATAAAGAAGCAGAGTACATGCAGTGTCAAAGCAGAAGTAATCATAGCAAAAAAACTCAACCATAGAAGCAAGCCCTGTGAGCTGGCAATGCTGCTCATTGATTCACCATGTCAAATCAGTTGCTTTCACACACATCCTGCCCAGACCAGTACAGACAGTCACTTATTGTGCACAATACTGAGGCATGTGATAGAAAGTTAAAAAAAAATATGATCAACTTGTTACTTTTAGATAAACTGTAATCTCTCCCCCTGACACAGAGTCATTTTCATCCCAAATGACCCCCATACCCATTAACTATAACAACTTTATTCACAGAGAAAAACTCAGACTTCTGTCTGTATTAAAAAAAAAACAGACAAAGTCAAATATTCCAGGTGGTATCCCATAAATGTACATTAGTTTTTCAAGCCAGAGCAATGACTACTTAAACTAATCAAATAACAGCAGAGTTAATCACTTGTATTCACCAAGAGCCCATTTACCCAACAATTAATGCCAAATGCATTGATTGTATACATCTCAGATACGAGATTGTAATGCAATAAAAATAACAATTGGTCACAATAATTTATTTTAACCCCAACCCGACGTAAACACTCACACATCCCCACCAATGACAGCAAATTCTATGGCTGTGCACATTTCAGATGTTTATTGGGATCAGGACAAATAACTGTTATAAATATTTAAATACTAACAGTGCTGTCAAAACCATATAGTGTGAAAAATATTGCAAGCCATCTACATTTGCAAACACAGATGGGCTATCAAATCTAACCACTTACATGACTGTAACAGTATAACTCAAAAGTTTGATTAGAATCAAATGAATGGATAAATACATAAATAAATATCACACAGGAATATATCTTCTCACTGCTTTCAGAATATCCCACACACACTCATACCTCTTAGCTTAACAGTCAAGCAGAAAGCTGAAAAATAATGGAAGACAAAGGACCAAAATCAGGAACAGATATTTTTATAGATTCATAGGTTCATAGGTACTAGGCTAGCTGCTCTTGTGGGCCATTTTAAGCCTAGCCAGTTTCCCTTTTTGTGCTTGAAATGCTCTACCCATTTGGTTACAGACTGACCATACCCATCCCATGGGTGATAATTATATATTACCCCTAATGAGAATAATTGGCATCGTACCATAGATAATTTGAGGGGACCCATGCATGGGATAAAGAATTTAGGAGCTGTTTCTGTGTACTGGTAGTATAGGGTGCAGTCCTGGGATAAATTTTCTGTTTCTCATCCATAGATCTAAGTTGTACTTGAATATGGACAGGGATGAACTTTGTTTTATGTGGATGGGGAGTCTGTTCCACAGCAGCAGTATCCTCTGTGAGATATAACTGTTCCTAAAAACTGTTCTGTTGATGTTGCAGAAGATGTTTAGATCCCTGGACCTAGTTTTTCTGATGCCATTTTACTTGTTGATGTGCAGTGAATCCATTACTAATGGGTTCTTATAATCCTTGTATACCAGTGACAGGTCACCACTTAGCAGTCTGTGGGATACAGAGTATAGTGGCAGGGCTTTGAGTTGGCCAGTGTAGGACATGTTGTTTAGACCTTGTATCCTTTTAGTAAGGTATCTCTGTGGGCATTCCAATTGTTGCATGTGTCTGCCCACATGCCAAAGGCAGCATTACATTCAATGATTGGCCTAATGATGGCTAAGTAAAGAGGGACAGTGACATCCCTAGGTACCGACACAATCCCTTCATTTATAATCTGTGCAATATAGAATGACTTTCTTGCAATACACATGTATTGCCCAAAACTCTGGGCAAGACCGCAATCCAAATTGTAGCTTGCTACAGATCCCTCACCATGTCCCAGGATTCCCACTCCTCATTTCTTAATGCACTGGAAAATATTAGGGTACAACCTAACACCCTAATAATGGGCGATTTCAACTACCCTACCATTAACTGGGAAAACTACTCATGTACCAACTCTTGTGCTCAACGTTTTCTGGAATTCATAAATTCCAATGCCATGGATCAACTTATCCACACCCCTACCAGGGGCAGCAATATCCTAGACCTGGTTATTACCAACATGGGCAACCGGTGCTCCACACCAGAGGTCAATTCCTCGTTGGTCAGATCCTACCATAAGCTAATCACCCTAGACATCCACATCCCTACCCCACCCCCCATTAGGGAAACCACAGTAAAAAATTTCTCCAAAGCCAACTTCATGCTTCTTAAGGCAGAAGTGGCAAACTTCACGACACCCATGCTGACGGACAATGGAGGTATGACTGCTGAATCCTACACAAATCACTTTATAAGCACTTACATGAGTGCATGGATCATGCAATCCCTAACAGAACCAAGATGTTATCCTCCAAAAAAAGGAAGCCAATCTGGTGGTCCCCTGCCATAAACAAACTCTACAACAGAAGAAAAAAACTGTTGCAAAAAAGTGTAAAATCCCATGATTGGAGAAACTCCCTGGTCAGCTTCAGTAAGAAGCTGAGATCCCTCATAAAATCCCCCAAAGCTAGTTATGAAAACAAAATCGCCACTGACTCTAAAGACAACCACAAAGCATTCTATAGCTATGTCAAGAATCTCAATGGCAACACTCAGATCTGCTCTGAGTTACAGCACAATGGCACTAAATATACAGATACAACGGATATTGCCAACATCCTGGCAGATAGGTTCAGTGCTAACTTTACCCCTCTGTCATCCCCTAAAGGGCCCATCTCTATACCAGAAGAATGCAAAGTTCCTGTAATCATGGCTGCACAGGTAAAAAACACACTATCCAAAGCCAAGAACACAGCATCCATGGGACCTGACGACATCCCAGGCTGTGTTCTACATGAACTACAGAACGAACTGGCACCCCACCTAAGTACCATGTTCAATCATAGCCTCACCTCAGGCTATGTGCCCACTGAATGGCGCACAGCAGCAGTTATCCCACTCCACAAAGGGGGAGCCACCACAGACCCCAGAAACTACCGCCCCATTAGCCTAATGAGCCTGGTCTGCAAGGCTATGGAGCATATCATCATGGAACCTATAAACAATGACATTGGTAATCTCCAAACTCAGGACCCCACCCAGTTCGGGTTTGTAAAAGGCAGATCATGTCTCCTAAACCTGATAGACTTCTTTGAAGCAGTCTCCAAAGCCGTAGATGAGGGTAAGGTGGTTCACACAGCCTATCTAGATCTCACCAAGGCTTTTGACACCATCCCCCACTCTGGAATTATAGATAAACTCACTAAACTAGGTATAAATCCTTATGTCACAAGATGGGTTGCCAACTGACTCACTGACAGAACCCACACTGTGAAAGTAGCAGACTCCAAATCCAGCTTCAGACCAGTGACAAGTGGAGTACCACAGGGTTCAGTCCTGGGTCCTCTCCTGTTTGGTATCTACTTCTCTGAAGTACAGGCCAACACAGAAGGTCTTTGGCTAACGAAGTTCACAGATGACTGCAAATTAGGAGCCATAATCATAACTCCAAAAGATGTGGACATCCTGCAAAAGGGCCTTGCTGAGACAGATGCCTGGTGTCAAAGTCATGGCCTCAAGCTCAATGCCAAAAAGTGCATTGTCATTCCTTTTGGTAAAAACTCAGTACCCATGAACTACCACATAGGTGGTAGACTACTTAACACTGAAAGTGTGATAAGAGACCTTGGGACAACAGTGGACAGTAGTCTCTCCTTTGATAATCACATTGCCACAGTAGTCAGGAAATCCTTCTATGTGGCACACCTCATCACAAAAGGTTTCTCATCCAGGAAAAAAGAGGTCATTGTTTCCCTCTACTCGTCACTCATTAGAGTAGAGGGAAACATTATAAAGTACAATGCCCCTTTTGGTATGTACCTCACAAGACATCTACAACAACTGGAAAGGCCACAGAAATGCCTCACAAAGAGGATTACCAGCCTCAAAGAGATGCCCTATGCAGACTGTCTCAAAAAACTGCAGCTTTACTCCGTTGCATATCGCCTACTCAGAGGCGATCTCTGCCTAACACACAAAGCTATGTCAAACCCAGAGCTTCTAGACATGCTCCACTTAAAGAAATCCCAATCCCTACAAGCTACACACTCTAGGGACCTAAACCTCGTCACCACAATAAACAGAACATGCTGGAGGGATAGATTGTTGTCCCAGAGACTTCCCATACTCTGGAGCAAACTACCTATCTATATCAAACAAAGCTCCTCATTAGCACTCTTCAAGAAAAATCTTGATGATTGGATGGGAGATAGGAAATTCACCCCGGGGATCACTTCTGTGGCTCTGCTCAACAGTGGCACAGGAAAATAATTTTCTTGGGTGGTGAAAGCCAGGGTACCTTTGGCTAGGCTTATATAGGCCCTAGGGCCAATAGCCTAGTACCTACATATGAACCTATGAAAAGTTAAGTCACTGTCTACATAAGTTCCCAAATCACGAAAAACTGGGTCAACTTTTATGGATGTATTGTCAGTGTGGTAGTTCCCTTAGGTACATGACGTTACAAAGGATGCAATAATGCATTTATGGCATGTAAAACATTGCTAGAATAAAACGCTTTGCTATATTATGTTTTTTTCTGAATGCTATTAAGTCTGAAATTCAAACATCTTTCATTATTTAATTACCATAATTCTCACTGATTTGCTACACAAAACACACACATTATGAGGAACATATGAAATAAGAGGCAATTTGTGAAATCAGGGGACTGTTGAGAGCACCTATCCCCCCCAACACATACATTATGCAAACACACACACACACACACACACACACACACACACACACACACACACACACACACACACACACACACACACACACACACACACACACACACACACACACACACACACACACACACACACACACACACACGCATATGACCATCAATTACAGCCACTTGTATGACTGACTGTAAGCCTTAGAAGTCTATGCTTCAATGAGGGAATAAATGCATAAATAACTACTAAATAACTACTATATAAGAATGTATCTTCTCAGCTTACTGCTGTCAGAATATCCTGTTCAAACCATTGCAACCCTCTCCACTCCAAATAGTGGGGGACAAAGGACCAAATTCGGGGATACATATTATTGTTATATACATAGAAAGTTACTAGAATAATAAGTTTTGCATTACTATGCTTTTTCTCACAGCTACCAAATCAGAAATTCAAATGTTTGTTATTATTTAGTGACTGCTATCCTCAGAGATTTACCAGAGAAACAACAAATATTATAAAGAATGGACAAATATATGAAGCAAAACCAGACAAATTACATGCAATTAGAGACATCTGAGAGCATCTATGCTCCCACAAACATGTATTACACACACACACACACACACGCACACACACGCACACACACGCACACACACGCACACACACGCACACGCACACAAACACACACACTCGTATTAGTGCATAGGTAAGTGCTAGGTTTGCTGTCCTTGTGAGCCATTTCAAGTCTAGCCAATTTTCCTTTAAAAGATGAAAATCAAACACTGTAACTTGTGTCTGTAAGGTAAATACCTTAACCATTAAACCAACCCTGAAGTCCAAGGATTAGCAGAGGCCTTGATGAGATAATAAATTACTTACCTTCCTGGATACTAAATAAGTGGCATATGAAAGGCTAGTTAAAAAATGGTTCCCATGATCATACTTCAGCAATTATCCATTATTTGTATCCTTTACTGTCAGTCTCAGGTTGCTTTATTTTGAGGCACCCTGAGCCGATAGAAATGGCTCTTTGCTGCTTCATTCAGCAGCTTAGTGAGCTGCTTTTTTTCAGATGATTCTGTCTGCTGAAAAAAAAGCAGGAAGAAATGTAATGAGGCATGATTGCCTTTTTCTGAATGTAAAGTAGATGTAGGGCTGGATGGTTTGAAAACAGACTGGCAAATGGAGTTCAATGATTTCTTTTTCTTTTTTTTTCTTTGAAGTGGACTTTAAGAGGTCTTGATATCGATAACGGTCATAGGAGCTGTAACATTAAGGATATCATTTTGTAATTAAAAAAAGTTTAATAAAGTAAATAAAAATTGTAAATCCTCAGAAAGAAGTCAGGAATCCACACAAAAGTAGAATTTAGCGCTTTTGTCTCTTTATTAGAAACTTTATCAGAATAACCAAAGCAAGCAACCCCACCCTTATATACATCCCTCACTGCATTAATAATGACATAATTTCTTTAGAAACTTAATACAAACAGAATAAAACCATATTAGGATGGTAACATAACTCTGCAAATTCTCTATTCAATTAAAACATAATGACAATATGAATTGCCTCATATATATATATATATATATATATATATATATATATATATATATATATATATATGTATAAAACCACATGATTATAAATACAGTTCTGCTTTTAACCTTATAATCAAATCAATGGACATGGCACTGTTAAGCCTAGGATACTCAGAGGCATTAGCTCTCATTTGCCATCTCAGTTCCTTCAGTTCCAAAAAGTCATTTAGGGTGCCTCCCCTCTCTCCTGTTGTGACTTGATCTATAATAGTAAATCTAAAATTATGTCCATCAATGTGTGTAGCTAGGGCATTTTTCATGTCTCTTTTCTTGATATCATAATTGTGTTGTTATATACAAGTCCTTAGTGCATTAATAGTTTTCCCTATGTAAAAAACAGGAACATAGGGAACACAGTGCTAAATATACCACATCTTTACTACTGTGTGTATATTTCACCATGCCCCCCCCCATTATCACTCACAATGTTATGTGTTTCTATAATATTTTTGAAACTGGTGTCTTTCTTATAAATTATTTTGGGTGATGTACCCACTAATTCAAGATAATCTTGGTTGGCCCAAAGTATATTCCAATTATGTGTTAGAATATTTTTAATATCATAAAACTGGTTATTGAATTTAAAAATAGCTGATTTTCCAAAACTGTTACCGTCTTTCTGTTTAGTCTCTATTTCTACCATTCCATATCTTTTCCTAAAAAGGGGTAAAATATCCTTTTGCCCTTTTCACCCTAACTTCTGTCAAGATGTTATCAACAAATGTTACTGGGTATTGTCTTTTTACAAGCATACTTTTCAATACATTCAACTGTTCTAGAAATTCATTCTCCTCTGACACCATTCTAGCTATCCATATCCTCTGTCCTTTTACTAAGGATTTCTTCTGATTGATGGGGTGACAGCTATTAAAATGCAGAAGGGTGTTGGAATACGTTGGCTTTCTAAATACGTTGGACATAAATTGCTTTGTGTTTACATTTTTCTGGATAGTAATATCCAGGTAATTAACACCTTCTTTACTTGTGTCACTTGTAAATTCAAAAAATCCGGTGCTATTGCTGATAAATTCAAGAAACCTATTCAGTTCATATTCACTATTTTTCCACAAAACAATAATGTCGTCCAAAACCGACTGTAGAAAGTCCATCTTTTATTAAAAGTGCTTTTAAAAACAATTCCTCTTTCCCAGAAGGCAAGTACAATGTTGGCAAAAATGGGGGCACATGCTGCTCCCATTGCTACCCCTTTACATTGTTTGAACAGTTGTTCTTCAAATGTTATAATATTAGTTTCTAACACTAGTTCCATTAAGGATTTTATTGTTAAAATATGTTTATGGTTCAGGTTAGAATACTGGCAAAGGGAAGACTAGAACCAGTCTAAACCTATATCATGGGGAATTATAGAAAACAGGTCCTTTATATCTACGGTAACAAAGATGAGGCCATCATGGTATTTGGCATTAGTGGTCTTCCTTAGACAGTCCCATGAATCTTTTAAAATCCATGGGCAATTTTTTAAAACATTTTTAAGCTGGTTGTCTGTCAACTTTGCTATAGGAAAAGTTTTTGATGCCTTTGCATCTACTATGGGTCTAAGGGAGGGTCCCAAAGATTTTTATGTATCTTCGGGACCCCGAAAATTGTTGGTATTTTAGGATGTCTAATACCAATATATGCATGTTCTTCTTCTGTTATTTCAAGGTTTAATACCATCTTCTCAAGTATAACATCCACTTTCCTATAAGCTATGTTTTTCATTCATACTGATTTCATTATATGTATCAGTGTACAAAATGGCTAACATTTTATTAACGTACATATCATGATTTAATCTAACTAGTCCCTCTCCTTTGTCAGGTTTAGACACCCTGATGTCAGTGTTGTTACAAATATCTTTTAATACCTTCGTTTCAGCTTTGGTAATGTTGCTGTTTTCTTCTTTTGTTCTTCTTTTGTTATAGAGCAAAGCTCTTATATCTTTTTCACAAATTCTTTCATATATTTGTACTATCAGGTTTAGGGGGGGGTTAAATACACTTGATTTTCTACATGCAGTATTCCTTCCTAATGCAGGTTTAGTGCCCTTAAAGTAAAAATCAAAATTGACCTTTCTTGTATATAGTTTCAAATCTACCAAAGGTCCATCTACAGTAGTATTCTTGTTTGGTACAAACGATAGTCCTTTTTCAAACAAATCTGCTACTTCTTCACTAATTTCCACATTGCTATAGTTATATACTTTGAAATCACCATTTTTATTTTTGACAATACTGCAAGGTAAATCATGATTAATCAATATTTCTTGTAGGAAGTGTTACCTCTCCCTTTCCCCCACATTTTTTGTTGTTGTTGTTGTAATAATACTGGTTGTAATTGCAAAATTTTTCTCCCCTCTGGTTCTTCAGTCACTTTGATCTCTTCAGAGGGGGGTATTCTAAAGGTTCAGGTGTATAACCATTACCTACATGGCTCTCCTGCTCATTATTGCCAATATCCTGTGTTTCAACACATAGTTCCCTATTTACACTTGTCTGACCAAGGAGGGCAGGGGGTAAACTTTGCCTTGTTCAAATTCCATTTCATCCCTTAAAAGTTTACGTTTCTTTCTTACTTTGATATCATTCACAACATTATCAATTTTTTCAAATATTTTAAAATAATCAGCTTGTTTAGATTCAAACAATAAATCTTCTTGTATGTTAATGTCCACATTTTTAATCTGTTCAGATAGTTCTGTCATATTTCTGTCATTGTCTTTGACTAAACATTTCAGCAGTTCACATCCCTGCTTGTTAAACAGTTCCAATAGTTCTTTATGAAGTAAAGAGTCTCTTACCAAACTGGAGGGAAATTTCCACAACTGGAGACCTTTTGGGACTCTTTCTGTTTGTAAACATTCCCTTAAATAATTATTTTCTGTCTGCAACTTCCTAGATTTAAGGGAAAGGTCTTTAAAGTTCTTAAGTTGATCCATAAGTGTCCCTTTACTGCAGTTGCTCGTTTTCGAGTTCATTTCAGACCAAGAATGCCATTCTTTCTCCTCTTCAAGCCATTGAGACAGTGCATTGTGACCATTATAGGAAGTTCTGCCCCTCTGCGTCACTCCATATGACCCTGTATGCAAATCCCTTGTTTCCGATTAGTTTCCGGTTGCCGGCCATTCACTTTGAGCCAGTGTAATGCCACTCGGGCTGAAATTATCATCCACATTGTTTGTTTCATTATTACTGGCCCTCAAAGTAGTAGAATTGACTCCAAAATTAGTTTGTTGACACAGTTTTTCCACAAGCTTGGTGAGGTTGGTTACTGTGGCATTTGATGCCCCAAATGATCTCGCCAGATCCGGTAAGGTGAGTCCAAGTGCATCCACTGACTCCGTTCCTTCCATACCACAAACCGAAGTAAAAATACGACAACACAAACTGTAAATCCTCAGAAAGAAGTCAGGAAGCCACACAAAACTAGAATTTAATGCTTTTGTCTCTTTATTAGAAACTTCATCAGAATAACCAATCTGGTGAGATGTTACGATGGACAAAGCATGTATAAAAGGGAAGAGCAGGAACAGTCTGTAAAATCAGGGACATTTGAGAGGGATGGAGGGTGTGTCTATGTGGAATGAAGCTTTATGAGAAAGGAGGAGGAACACTAAGCAACACCAGAGAGAATTATTTAACTATTACTTGGATTCATGTAAAAAGTTAACATAGCAACAGGTCATACACTATATGAACGGTAAGAATAATGAAAGTCTAATGTCTGTCATTATTGACTAACTGTAATCATCTGTGATGTATGAGGTGCAGGGAAAAATAAGAGGACACATCAAAGGCATTCTGTCATCTCAGGCATAGGTAAGAGGTGGGGGGTGGGAAGTGAATGCGGGGATGCCTGTGCCAATGCAATGCATAGACCACCAGTGTTCACTACCACAAGAAAGTATTGATTTGCACTAGTGGTGGTGAAGGTCAATTCAGAGACATGCAAATTAGCTAATACTTAGGTCTTTCTTCATTGAGGCTAGCATATTTTGAATTGCCTTTTCCCATATCACAAAAACAGTTCATTTTAGTTGCAGCACTTACCGCCAATGGTGCAGTTCTTTCTGAATCGCCAGGATTCTTTTATTTTAGAGAAATTAAGTTAATGGGGTATATGTTTCCAAGAAAGTTAGAAAATAATTTGTTTAATATTTTTATTATATTTAATGGGAGAAGGAATTCATACACAACACCAGCGGGAAAGAACATATTGTATTTTACAAAAGGTTTCTGGACGATATTTGCATCCTATGGTCAGGTACAGAACAACAATTTTTAGGTTTTATAGAGTACCTGGAGAACACCACTTGTTTTCTCAGATTCACTTATACGTTGAGTAAAGAAAGTTTGAACTACTTGGACATTACATTAACAAAAAGACTCAATCAAAAAGGTTTCACTTCACAGATATACAGGAAAGAAACACACTGTAACGATATTTGCATTATGATAGTATGCATCCCTGGCATATTAAAAGGGCATCATCAAAGGACAGCTAGTAAGAGCGTCCAGAATGTGTAGCACAGACGTAATTATTTCAAGATGAGGTAGAATTTTTAAGAAAAGCTTTTCACATTAGGGTTACCCTTTTGAACTGTTCCAGGTTATACTGGATGAAATTGTTCACAGAAGAGGGAATGATCTTAAACCTCTGTTGGGAATAGGGCCAGTAGTATTTAGCAAGCAACATGACACTAAGTGTGACAAGCACAAGAATTTTGTATATACATATTCTCAGGACTCTTTACTAATTGAAAACACTATTAAGAATTTATGGCCTATGATTGCATTACAGGATGAATTTAACAAGTTATTCCCTGAACATATAACTTTTACTAGGAAAAGGAACATCAATTTGAAGGGAATATTTGAACAAAACATCCAATCAGAAGAGAAACAGCAAGGCCCAGTAACAAAAGAAAAGGCACTTTTGCATGCGGTAGATGCAAACAATGTTCCTATCTTATTAACCAAGAACAGGTTCATATTCCCTCACGTAAAAGTACCTTGTATGCAAAGTGCAATTACAATTGTAATTCATCTGGCGTTATATATATAGGATTGTGCCAAAAATGCCCATCCTTTTATGTGGGCAAAACTGAGAGGCATTTAAAACGCAGAATATATGAACACATAAACGACATTAAAACAAAGAAAGAGACAAGTGCGTTTTATAAGCATTCTCTCAGTTGTAAAATATGGCATTAAAGTTTTTTGTAGTGGACAATGTAAAACAAGACTTGAGAGGAGGAGACTGGGAAACAATGCTGGGCATTAAAGAATTAACCTGGCAACTAAAGCTTAATGCAACCAAATATCCAGGCATAAATGAAGGATAAGTTTAGGGATGTTCTTAGGGCTAGAAGAAACAGGATCAACTGAAGTACCCCATATCGTTATAACTTGTAGGGGTAACTGTACCAATGGTTTTGAATCTGGTCATTGCTGAATTTCTAAGGTTTAACTATCATCTAAAAGCAGTAAATACTAAGAAAGTCATACTTTAGTATTACAAGTTGTTTAATTGTAACCTAAAGCAAAGCAGCATATTTTAGCACAATTTTTTAATAAATTAAATAGGTTAGGGGTTTGTAGTAAGTATCTAATTGATATTTTTAAAACCTGCACATTGTTCAGAAGCAATGAGAAAGGGAAATGTCTTTGTGGTTACAAAATGTGTGTTTATTGTACCCGAAAGAAAGTATTCCATTTAAGAAATTTCTGTAATGTATTTTTCACGCAATAAGTTTACACAAAGTATTAAGTTATATTTTAAGGTCCTGAAAATTCAGTTATATATTTATTTTTTTCTATATGTAAACTACATAAAGATTTGATATTAAAGCTGCAGTTTTTAATGTTTTGAAAAGAATTACAGGTTTTAGGGTATGTATTTTTAAACATTCTGTATCAATTAATTGATGACAATCATGCAATTAATTTAATCACATGAGCAGGTTTGGTTTGGTTTAAATTTTGAAAGAAACAGCAACCTAATACACTTGAAAAAGCCTGTTAAGAACAGGCGAAAGCGCTTGTGGTTACTTGGATGGTTTTCTTGTTGTGTGCAATAAAAGAACTTTTTAACCTTTCCTGCTCGTCCATCTGGTGTTCGATATTTTGGAGCTGATCCTATCTAAAGTGCTGTTGTGTGTCATTAAACGGAGGGTTCAGTGCCTTGGTGCCTAGTGGGATTCGTGGTACTGACTTGTTCTCGTTGTATTGCTTCCTGGTTTTGAGTTATGGCAGAGGACGCAACATCTCCGGTTTTTACTGACACGCCTTTTCTACTTGGGGACGACCCGGATGACACGCCGGTAACTCGTAGAGAGTTAAATCAGGTCTTGGCTCTACTAACACAGCTAAATAACAGTATAATGAACTCTAACAAGTCTAATGGTTCCTGGACTTCAGGAATACCTTGCAACCAGCAACAGCGAAGACAAGGAACTAAAACAACGAGGTAGAAGAGGCCCAAGACCAGGACCTTCAAACAGGGAGCCGGTTATGGTGAATCATCCACTTGTTTCCCCTAACAGCAAAGAACATGCGGACAAAAACGGAACTTTTAGTATGGACAACAATTTCAGCTTTAAAGATTGGACGGAACAACTACCATGTTTCAAAACAGGTACTTTTAATCTGCATTTGGAGCAGTTGGACAATGACTTTGAGACATTTAAAGATAAACTGTACGCTTTTAAAAATTCACAGTTAGAGATTAACTATTTGCAGGAATGCATTAAAGTTGAGCGTGTACCCAAGGGGTTACGCTGTTACAGATACCCTAACAGTGCTTTTTCAGGCTCAACTTTGCACTCTAAACTTACAGAGTTATTTAACAAAACTGGAATTGAGATTTTAAAATTAATGGTTGATGACTATATGAGAAAAGAAGAGGTTTTGTTGAATGAACTAAATGTACTGCATGATAGTATCATTAACGATGAAAGATTTTTAAGTTACAAAAGAAAATATAATGAAACGTTTAGAGAAGTAGACGAGCACTGTTTTAAAGTCTTAGACAAGAAGGCAAGAAAGGTAGAAAGAGATTTAATGGAATACAGAGAGGGGAGGGCATACCCAGCAGGGGGAGCTCGTAAACAAAACACCTTTGAAAACACTGAGACTGTAACTTCTCATAGTAGAAATAATGGCTACAACCATGATGAATTGCCCAGGAGAAGTGAGAGGCTTGCACAAAAAAGTACCAACAGTATACAGCAGGGTTTTCAACTTCCCCAGGGCAGACCGAGGGTGAAATCAAATCAATATCAGCAGAATGTATGGGGCAAGAGACGTTGAGCAATGACCATTCTGTTAACAAAGATGACATACAGGTCTCTAGAGTTGTAAGTGAGCATGGCTTGTGCAGTGTTCATACATTTGACAGTTTCAGTATATATAATTATACAGACATGAATATTACCAAAGATTTTTTTGAATTATTTACTAAAGGATTACAATTTGTATCTAACAAGCCAGCATTTCTTCCTAAGCTTTTAATTGAACTCAAATTGTTTGTAAGAAATTTAAATTTAACTGCTATTTTTAAGAATCAGGCCCCACTTGAAACTACTCTGAGTAGAAGTAGCACTTTTAACCCCCCTGTCCACCCTAAACTAAAAATGTTTGAGGAAATTATAGAAAAGATTTTTAGGGATAATTTAGCCAGAAACAAAAACCATGGCTCCACTAATTTCCCTGAATATTTGCAGAATGTGGTTAACAATTTAAAGAAGAATAAAATCAGAGTAATGAAGCCGGACAAGGGAGGGGGTATAGTGCTCATGAAACAACTTGAATATGAGAACTACATCTTTGCTTTGTTACAAAACACTAACACCTATGAACCAAGCTCTTTGAATGAGCTTAACATAGCAGTGAGTAAAATCAAATACTATATACATGATTTATTACTGCAAGGATTTTTGGATGAAAAAACTCATAATTTTTTATTCGTACCTAAACCTAAAATGGCTGTACTTTTTGGTATCCCTAAGGTGCACAAGGGACTTGCTCCCTTAAAATTTCATCCTATTGTATCAGGAGCAGGCAGTGTAACTGAATCTCTGAGTAAATTCATTGACTTCCACTTGAAAAAATATGTTAAGCAGCTGGATTTTGTTTGTAAAGATTCATGGGAGTTCCTTACCAACATAAATCAAGAAATTGACAATTCTAACTTGTTTATGGTAACAACAGACATTGTCGAACTATTTCCGAGCATACCACACGAGCAAGGTATGGACTGGTTTGGAGAGGCTATTGTTAAGGAATCAGGACTCAGCACTGATCTAGTTAATACCATACTAGAATTTATGAGAATTGTGCTGCATAACAACTTTATAAACTTTAATGAAGAATTCTACAAACAAAAAAGTGGGGTGGCTATGGGCTTAAGCCCCACTGCATATGCAAATATAGTTTTGCACAAATGGGAGAAGGAATTCATACACAACACCAGCTGGAAAGAACATATTGTATTTTACAAAAGGTTTCTGGACGATATTTGCATCCTATGGTCAGGTACAGAACAACAATTTTTAGGTTTTATAGAGTACCTGGAGAACACCACTTGTTTTCTCAGATTCACTTATACGTTGAGTAAAGAAAGTTTGAACTACTTGGACATTACATTAACAAAAAGACTCAATCAAAAAGGTTTCACTTCACAGATATACAGGAAAGAAACACACTGTAACGCATATTTGCATTATGATAGTGGCCATCCCTGGCATATTAAAAAGGGCATCATCAAAGGACAGCTAGTAAGAGCGTCCAGAATGTGTAGCACAGACGAATTATTTCAAGATGAGGTAGAATTTTTAAGAAAAGCTTTTCACATTAGGGGTTACCCTTTTGAACTGTTCCAGGTTATACTGGATGAAATTGTTCACAGAAGAGGGAATGATCTTAAACCTCTGTTGGGAATAGGGCCAGTAGTATTTAGCAAGCAACATGACACTAAGTGTGACAAGCACAAGAATTTTGTATATACATATTCTCAGGACTCTTTACTAATTGAAAACACTATTAAGAATTTATGGCCTATGATTGCATTACAGGATGAATTTAACAAGTTATTCCCTGAACATATAACTTTTACTAGGAAAAGGAACATCAATTTGAAGGGAATATTTGAACAAAACATCCAATCAGAAGAGAAACAGCAAGGCCCAGTAACAAAAAGAAAAGGCACTTTTGCATGCGGTAGATGCAAACAATGTTCCTATCTTATTAACCAAGAACAGGTTCATATTCCCTCACGTAAAAGTACCTTGTATGCAAAGTGCAATTACAATTGTAATTCATCTGGCGTTATATATATAGGATTGTGCCAAAAATGCCCATCCTTTTATGTGGGCAAAACTGAGAGGCAGTTAAAACGCAGAATATATGAACACATAAACGACATTAAAACAAAGAAAGAGACAAGTGCGTTTTATAAGCATTCTCTCAGTTGTAAAAATATGGCATTAAAGTTTTTTGTAGTGGACAATGTAAAACAAGACTTGAGAGGAGGAGACTGGGAAACAATGCTGGGCATTAAAGAATTAACCTGGCAACTAAAGCTTAATGCAACCAAATATCCAGGCATAAATGAAGGGATAAGTTTAGGGGATGTTCTTAGGGCTAGAAGAAACAGGATCAACTGAAGTACCCCATATCGTTATAACTTGTAGGGGTAACTGTACCAATGGTTTTGAATCTGGTCATTGCTGAATTTCTAAGGTTTAACTATCATCTAAAAGCAGTAAATACTAAGAAAGTCATACTTTAGTATTACAAGTTGTTTAATTGTAACCTAAAGCAAAGCAGCATATTTTAGCACAATTTTTTAATAAATTAAATAGGTTAGGGGTTTGTAGTAAGTATCTAATTGATATTTTTTAAAACCTGCACATTGTTCAGAAGCAATGAGAAAGGGAAATGTCTTTGTGGTTACAAAATGTGTGTTTATTGTACCCGAAAAGAAAGTATTCCATTTTAAGAAATTTCTGTAATGTATTTTTCACGCAATAAGTTTACACAAAGTATTAAGTTATATTTTAAGGTCCTGAAAATTCAGTTATATATTTATTTTTTTCTATATGTAAACTACATAAAGATTTGATATTAAAGCTGCAGTTTTTAATGTTTTGAAAAAAGAATTACAGGTTTTAGGGTATGTATTTTTAAACATTCTGTATCAATTAATTGATGACAATCATGCAATTAATTTAATCACATGAGCAGGTTTGGTTTGGTTTAAATTTTGAAAGAAACAGCAACCTAATACACTTGAAAAAGCCTGTTAAGAACAGGCGAAAGCGCTTGTGGTTACTTGGATGGTTTTCTTGTTGTGTGCAATAAAAGAACTTTTTAACCTTTCCTGCTCGTCCATCTGGTGTTCGATATTTTGGAGCTGATCCTATCTAAAGTGCTGTTGTGTGTCATTAAACGGAGGGTTCAGTGCCTTGGTGCCTAGTGGGATTCGTGGTACTGACTTGTTCTCGTTGTATTGCTTCCCAGTTCCAATAGTTCTTTATGAAGTAAAGAGTCTCTTACCAAACTGGAGGGAAATTTCCACAACTGGAGACCTTTTGGGACTCTTTCTGTTTGTAAACATTCCCTTAAATAATTATTTTCTGTCTGCAACTTCCTAGATTTAAGGGAAAGGTCTTTAAAGTTCTTAAGTTGATCCATAAGTGTCCCTTTACTGCAGTTGCTCGTTTTCGAGTTCATTTCAGACCAAGAATGCCATTCTTTCTCCTCTTCAAGCCATTGAGACAGTGCATTGTGACCATTATAGGAAGTTCTGCCCCTCTGCGTCACTCCATATGACCCTGTATGCAAATCCCTTGTTTCCGATTAGTTTCCGGTTGCCGGCCATTCACTTTGAGCCAGTGTAATGCCACTCGGGCTGAAATTATCATCCACATTGTTTGTTTCATTATTACTGGCCCTCAAAGTAGTAGAATTGACTCCAAAATTAGTTTGTTGACACAGTTTTTCCACAAGCTTGGTGAGGTTGGTTACTGTGGCATTTGATGCCCCAAATGATCTCGCCAGATCCGGTAAGGTGAGTCCAAGTGCATCCACTGACTCCGTTCCTTCCATACCACAAACCGAAGTAAAAATACGACAACACAAACTGTAAATCCTCAGAAAGAAGTCAGGAAGCCACACAAAACTAGAATTTAATGCTTTTGTCTCTTTATTAGAAACTTCATCAGAATAACCAATCTGGTGAGATGTTACGATGGACAAAGCATGTATAAAAGGGAAGAGCAGGAACAGTCTGTAAAATCAGGGACATTTGAGAGGGATGGAGGGTGTGTCTATGTGGAATGAAGCTTTATGAGAAAGGAGGAGGAACACTAAGCAACACCAGAGAGAATTATTTAACTATTACTTGGATTCATGTAAAAAGTTAACATAGCAACAGGTCATACACTATATGAACGGTAAGAATAATGAAAGTCTAATGTCTGTCATTATTGACTAACTGTAATCATCTGTGATGTATGAGGTGCAGGGAAAAATAAGAGGACACATCAAAGGCATTCTGTCATCTCAGGCATAGGTAAGAGGTGGGGGGTGGGAAGTGAATGCGGGGATGCCTGTGCCAATGCAATGCATAGACCACCAGTGTTCACTACCACAAGAAAGTATTGATATGCACTAGTGGTGGTGAAGGTCAATTCAGAGACATGCAAATTAGCTAATACTTAGGTCTTTCTTCATTGAGGCTAGCATAGTTTGAATTGCCTTTTCCCATATCACAAAACCAGTTCATTTTAGTTGCAGCACTTATCGCCAATGGTGCAGTTCTTTCTGAATCGCCAGGATTCTTTTATTTTAGAGAAATTAAGTTAATGGGGTATATGTTTCCAAGAAAGTTAGAAAATAATTTGTTTAATATTTTCTGATTTCCGAAGGATATACTGTACAACACGAGTTTGAAAAAAGAGGAGTCTTGTATAGTAAAAAAGATAAATGAGGGATGGCCCTAATAAATCACATTTGTTTATTTTGACATTCTTAATTACGTTAACCTTATTTTTATTTTGTTTTCTGGTGTAGTGCACTGATCTCCATGGACCTTTTTCAGACTCATTCTGAGAGTGTTGTCTGGTAAAGCGACTTACTTAGAGTTACACAGGTAGACAATTGAGACTGAGGGAATCAAACCTTGCACCACTGGACCACAGGAAACAGCTTGGCAGCAGCTCCTTAATCCTCTAAACCATCTGCTAAACTGTCAATAGACAGACATTTGTAGAAAAACATTCAGAGTTAAATATAGGGAGGTTAATGACTTTTATAATTTAAAGAAAGGAAGTTAAATGAGATAGAAGGGTTAAGAAAAGGAGGTATGATACAGTAATGGAAAATATCAGGAGGGTATCCACTGAATGGGTTATCAGGCACTGTTAACTTGAGTTTTAAAAAGATAAGGGGGAGATTTCAACACATACAGGGATGTAAAGATCTCTTTTTGTGGATGATGTTGAATAAACTGTCTGCAAAAGGTTAAATTTAATATAACAAATTTTTTGAGGAAAATATTTGTGCCATTTGTAATACAGAAGAGACCATGCCTCATGCTTTATTAGAATGTCACAGGATTCAAAGAGTTTGGGGAAAAGCAAGCGTATATGGCAGAAAGAAGGCTTACAGAAAATTGGCATATACATCTTATTATATTGGTGTTATGATTTCTACATTGACAAGAATGAATGTATTTACAATGTTTGCTGCATTCATAGAAAACTAGATATAATAAAAAATAATATTTGGATAAAATGATGAAAGAAATAAAATTTTGGTTAAGGATGAAAAGGTACAGAGGGCAAGAAAGTAGATGTGTTGTTGTGTGTGTGTGTGTGTGTGTGTGTGTGTGTGTGTGTGTGTGTGTGTGTGTGTGTGTGTGTATAAAACGAGAAAGAGACCGACAGACCGATACAGATATCTATATCTATTTCTAACTCTCTCTCTATATATATTTGCATATCTATATCTATCTATCTATCTATATATATATATATATATATATATATATATATATATATATATATATACATACATATATATCTATATATATATATATATATATAGATATAGATATAGATATCTATATATGTATATATATATATATATATATATATATATATATATATATATATATATATATATATATAGTGAGAGAGAGAGAGAGATATGGATCTACTGAAGTTAATCTAAAATTCAGTAGACTAACACTAAAAACATTGACCACAAAAGGTTGAAAAAAATATCAACACCCTAACACACAAAAGCAAGAAAAACAGAACTACTGCACCCCCATCTCCAGCTAATTATATATAACAACATGACCCACAATCCCAGGTGAAGGAGCATATTCCTCAGTCCCAGAAGTTGTCAGTCTCGCACACCTGTCGGCCCTCTGTTTTGTCGACCAAAGTGTGTTGGCCAAACAGATGTCGATGTTTGGGAGTTTCAGTTAATAAAATCACACACACATACACACACACACACACACACACACACACACACACACACACACACACACACACACACACACACACACAGACACACACACACACACACACACACACACACACACACACACACATACATACATACATCTTTTTATGTTTATACACATGTATATACACACACACACACACACACACACACATCTTTTTTGTGTTTATATACACGTATACACAAACACGTGCACACACACACACGCACACACACACATATATATATATATATATATATATATATATATATATATATATATATATGAGAGAGAGAGGGAGAAAGAAAGATGAAGTGAGTAAATGCTTTGTGTATCTGTTGATATGTAAATAAAATGAGCTGAAGGAGGAGAGGAATTATATAATCAAAGACTAGGGGAGCTGGAGCTCTTCTTGCCAGAGATCCTCAGTGTGATTTGGTTGTAAAAGATTATGCCTAGGAGATGTAAAGGTGTCATCCTGAACAGGAGGCACCTGAAGCAGATTGTAGTGACTAACTAACCCTTTTGGATCTGCAGAAGTGTTTTTCAAAGAGTATTGTGGGCCTTTGAAATGGACTACTAGAACCTGTGTTAGAGAGGCAACCTGTGGTGGCATTTGGGAGGGTGTGGATCAGGTGAAAAATCTGCGAGGATGTGCAATCGGGGGAGAGGTAGAAGATTAAAGGCACCTAAAGTCAGACTGGGTAGTCTCATTGTTTCCTTCTGCCATCAGACAAATGTAATAACTATAACAGTCAACCTTCAGAAGGGCATCCAGTGTAAATTTTTTGCAGAGCAAATATGCGGATAATAATACAGATTTCCATACCAGATTGTTCAAGGCCCAGGTTAACAACGACCACCTACAGTACTGTTAGCCAACAGGGTGCTGGTGGAAACAGAGCTACTGTTGGCTGAAGGAGAAGGAGAAGAATTGGGGGAAGGCATGCCCGAAGGCAGGAGGAGAGGAGGAAAGTTAGGAGTGTGGAAGTGAGGGTAGGACTTTTGAATGCTGGCAGTATGACTGGTAAAGGGAGAGAGCTAGCTGATATGCTGGAGAGAGGAAAGGTTGATATATTGTACACGCAAAAGACCAGGTGGAAGTGGATTAAGGCCAGGTGTATTGGAGGTGGGTTCAAATTGTTCTGCCATGGTGTGGATGGGTTGAGAAATGGGGTAGGGGTTATCCTGAAGGATCAGTATGTCAAAAGTGTTTTGGAGTTGAAAAGTGTGTCAGATAGAGTGATGTTTATGAAGCTGGAAATTGATGGTATGATAATGAATGTTGTTAGTGCTTATGCCCTGCAAGTTGGGTATGCAATGGAAGAGAAAGAAAAATTTTGGAACGACTTAGATAAAGTGATGGAGAGTTTACCCAAGGGTGAGAGAGGGGTGATTCGAGTAGATTTCAATGGGCATGTTGGTGAAGGAAACAGAGGGGATAAGGAGGTGATGTGTAGGTATGGTGTTAAGGAGAGGAATGCAGAAGGCCAGATGGTAGTGGACTTTGTAAAAAGGATGGACATGGCTGTGGTGAATACATATTTTAAGAAGAGGGGGGAGCATAGGGTGACATACAAGAGTGGAGGAAGATGCACACAGATGGATTATATCCTATACAGGAGGGCCAGTCTGAAGACGTTTGGAGACTGCAAAGTGGTGACAGGGGAAAGCATAGTTAGGCAGCATAGGATAGTGGTCTGTAGGATGATGGTGGCAATCAAGAAGAAGAAGAAGAAGGAGCGAAGGAGGAGTGTGAGGGCAGTACCAAGGATCAAATGGTGAAAGTTGAAACATAATAATTGTAAGGTGGAGTTTAGGGAAGAGTTATGACAGGCACTGGGTGGCAGCGAAGAGATACCAGATAGCTGGGCAGCCACAGCAGAAGTGGTAAGGGAAACAGCTAGAAATGTGCTTGGTGTGACATCTGGAAAGAGGAAGGAGGACAAGGAGACCTGGTGGTGGAATGAGGAAGTACAGCAGAGTATACAGAGGAAGAGGTTGGTGAAGAAGTGGGATTGTCAGAGAGATGAAGAAAAGTAGACAGGAGTACAAGGAGATGAGGCGTATGGTAAAGAGAGTGGTGGTGAAAGCTAAGGATAAGGCATATTGTGAGTTGTATGAAAGGTTGGACACTAAGGAGGTAGAAAAGGACCTGTACCAATTGGCTAGATAGAGGGGCCAAGCTGGGAAATATGTGCAGCAGGTTAGAGTGATAAAGGATAATGAGGGAAATGTACTCACAAGGGTGGAGTGTGTGTTGAACAGATGGATAGTGTACTTTGAGGGGCTGATGAATGAAGAGAATGAGAGAGAAGGTTGGATGCTGTGGGGATAGTGAATCAGTAAGTGCAATGGATTAGCAAGGAGGAAGTAAGGAAGCTATGAAAAGGATGAAAAATGAAAAGGCTGGTGGTCCAGGTGACATACTTGTGGAAACATTGAGGTTTTTAGGAGAGATGGCAGTGGGGTTTTTAAACAAATTGTTTAACAAAATCCTGGAAAGTGAGAGGATGCCTGAGGAGTGGAGAAGAAGTGTATTGGTACTGATTTTTAAGAATAAGGGAGATGTGCAGAGCTGTAGTAACTACAGAGAGATAAAATTGATCAGCCACAGCATGAAGTTATGGTAAAGAGTAAGCAAATTAGATCACTACTGAAAACCTCCAAAACCAATTATGAATCAAAACTAGCCTCTGAAGCAAAGGAAAACCACAAATCCTTCTTCAGTTATGGCAGAAACATCCATGGCAGAGCCAAGGTTTGTTCCGATTTAGTACTTAATGGTATCACTTACTTTGATCCTATTGACTTAGCCAACCTGCTAGCAGATAAGTTAAGTGCAAACTTCGCCCCCTGTGCCCCCCTAAGGCCCATTCGACATCCCTAATACTTGTCCCACACCTCACATCTCTGTAGATCAAGTGTTAAAGGCTCTATCCAACACAAGGAACACAGCTTTCATGGGACCTGACAGTATCCCAGGCTGTATTCTGCACCATCTCCAGGAAGAACTAGCTTCACCATTGAGCACCCTATTTAAACACAGGCTAAGTACAGGCTTTATTTCAGCAGCGTGGAGAGCTGTGATTGTCATACCTTTGCACAAAGGTGGTGCCACTACTGACCCGGGAAACTATCGCCCCATTAGCTTGACAAGCCTGAGCTGTAAAGCCATGGAGCATATTATTATGGATCTCATAAACAAGAACATAGGCAATCTCCAAGCACTTGACCCCACTCAGTTTGGGTTCGTCAAGGGCAGATCTTGCCTGATGAACCTAGTTGACTTCTTTGAGACTGTCACCAAGACCGTGGATGAGGGAAAGTCAGTACATATAGCTTACCTTGATTTGGCCAAGGTTTTTGATGCAATCCCCCGCTCGGACATTATCGAAAAATTAACACAACTTGGAATAATCCCTATCTCATCAGGTGGGTGGCCAACTGGTTCACCAATAGGACCCACAAGGTCAAAATAGGTGCCTCCACGTCCGACTGCAGACCTGTCACTAGCGGTGTTCCCCAGGGATCTGTCCTGGAACCCCTACTGTTTAGCATCTACTTCTCAGAGGTTCAGGCAAAGGCAAAGGGCCTGTGGATGACCAAGTTTGCAGATGACTGTAAGTTGGGTGCTGTCATTGACTCCCCAAATGATGTTAACACACTGCAAGAGGGTCTCACAGCAACAAATGACTGGTCCCAAAGTCATGGCTTTAAGTTAAACACAGAAAAATGTATTATCATACCATTAGGCAAAAAACATGGTCCATACTGATTACAACAGCAATCCCCTAAGCACACAACCTGTGTTGTTGACAACAATCTCGTATTCAACCATCATGTAATGGCAGTGATCAAATTTTACTTGGTTCATCTCATAGGTAAAGGGATGGCATCCAGAAAAAAATACGAGGTTACTACCTCTCTGTACTCCTCTCTCATTAGGCCATTAATTGAGTATAATGCCCTATTTGATATGTACCTCTCCAAACACCTGCACCAACTGGAAAAGCCACAGAAATACCTCACAAAGATAATCCAGGGCGTCCAACATCTGTCCTATGTAGACAGGCTCAATTCACTATCACTCTACTCTGTATCGTACAGATTGCTCAGAGGTGCTCTGTGTCTCGCCTACAAAGCAATTTCAGACCCTGCCCTACTAGAGATGCTTCATACCCATAAGTCTAATGCCTCATGCATTACCTGCTCAAAAGGCCTAAATCTAATATGCAATATCAATAAAACCTGCTGCAGAGACACGTTTGTCTCCCAGAGGCTTCCCCGTCTCTGGAATAGACTTCCCGTATACATCAAACAGAGCACCTCGCTGAACCTCTTCAAGCGCAATCTTGATGAGTGGATGGGAAACCAAAAATATGTCCCAGGGGTTCCACCTGTGTCCCTCACTGACAGGACAACAGGTGCTGACTGAGGTTTATTTTTTGGGGGATAAACTCTTGGCTAGGCTTGTAAGAGCCTCAGGGCCATTAGCCTAGTAACCTCCTATGATCCTATGATAAAGCATCCTATTCTTTTTGATAAGTGCTGTGGGATCTTTGACGTCCATCTAAGTTTCCACCAACTGAAGCAGATGAGACCTCAGTTTAACATCTTATATGAAGATTAGCACAGCCAGGAGTGCAGCATAGTTACATAATTAAGTTAGAACTGCCATTGGCCCAAAAGTGAATCATACGTAAAGCAGATTCCTTTATGTTATATGCAAATTTACACTCTCCCATAAAGCAATCTAGGTTTGTCGTGAAAGTGTTTAAATGAACGGATTCTATAATATATATAAAGTGGTATCAAGTTACACAGTCTGTGGATTGAGTTATAAAGTCATTACTTTTTTTAGTTTTACTGAGATCAACAATATATTGAGAAACTAATAGACACAGTTTCCTCTAATGATTTTGTATAAACTGCTGAACTGATTCAACTGTCTTAATCTTTCTTGTAATTTAATTTGTTCAAGTATTTAACCTTTTTCATGCATCTCCTCGGAAACTTTTCAAGGGTGACTAAATCAGCTACTATTAGGTTCATAGGTGTGTACAAGGCTAATGGCCCTGGAGCCTTTACAAGCCTAGCCAATAGGATTACCATGGCATCATGCCTCCCGACCTTACTTCCTAGTGTCTCTGTCGAGTAGAGCCACTGGAGTGATCCCCCTGGGTGATTTTTCTATTTCCCATCCACTCATCAAGATTTCTCTTGAAGAAGACCAGTGAGGTGCTCTGCTTGAAATGTAAGGGAAGTCTATTCCATAGCATGGGCAGTCTCTGGGTTATGAACCTGTCCCTCCAGCATGTTCTGTTGATTGTGGTAATGAAGCTGAGGTCTCTGGAGCATGTGGTGTGAAGGGATTGGGATTTCTTTAGATGTAGCATTTCTAACAGAGCTGGGTCAGACATGGCTTTGTAAGTCAAGCAGAGATCGCCTCTAAGTAGGTGATATGAGCCAGAGAATAGTTGGAGTTTTTTGAGTCTGTCCATATAGGACAAGTGTTTAAGGCCTTTGATCCTCTTTGTGAGGTACTTCTGCAACCTCTCCAGTTGTCTAGTGAGGTACATTCCAAATGGGGCATTGTACTTGATGATTGGCCTAATAAGGGAAGAGTAGAGGGAGACAATTACCTCTTTCTTCCTGGATGCAGTACCCTTAATAATGAGATGTGCTACATGGAAGGACTTTCTGACCACTGTGACAATGTGGTGTTCCCAGATCTCTTATAATGCCTTCTGTGTTCAGTGGACTACCATCGATGTGGTAATTCAAGGGAACTGGGTTTTTCCCAAGGGGGATGATGTCACATTTTCTGGCATTGAGCTTAAGGCCATGGTTCTGACACCAGTCATTGGTGTCATTGAGGCCTTTTTATAGGATGTCAAAATCACTTGGGGAGTTAATAATAGCTCCCAACTTGCAATCGTCTGTGAACTTTGTCAGCCAGAGTCCCTTTGTGTTGGCCTGGACTTCAGAGAAGTAGATACCAAACTGGATAGGACCCAGGACCGAACTCTGTGGGACTCCACTCATGACTGGTCGGCAGTCTGACTTGGAGTCAGCTACTTTCACACTGTGGGTTCTATCTGTGAGCCAGTTTGCAACCTGCCTAGTGATATAGGGGATTATGCCTAGCTTAGTGAGTTTTTCTTTGTTTCCTGAGTGGGGAATAGTATCAAATGCCTTGGCCAGATCGAGGTAGGCTGTATGAACCACCTTGCCTTCATCCACAGCTCTGGTGACTGACTCAAAGAAGTCGACCAAGTTAATATATTAACCAAGTTAATATACAGAACCTTAAACTGTACTCATAGGTTCATAGGTAAGTACTAGGCTATCTGCCCAAGGGCATTTATAAGCCTAGCCAGAATGTGTTGGCTTTCACCACCCCCTTAGTTTAGTTCCCTGTGCCCCTGTCCAGCAGAGCCATTAGTTCCCTGTGCCACTGTCCAGAAGAGCCACTGCAGTCATCCCCGGGGTAAATTTTCTGTTTCCCATCCACCCGTCAAGGTTTCTCTTGAAGAGTGTTAGTGAGGGGCTCTGCCTGATATATATTGGAATCCTGTTCCAAAGCATGGGGAGTCTCTGAGACAGGAATCTATCCCTCCAGCATGTCCTGTTAATCATTGTGGTGATGTCTATATCTCTAGAGCATGTGGATCTGTGGGATTTATTTTTTTTTAGGTGGAGCATGTCCATCACTTCTGGGTTGGACATGGCCTTGTATGTCAGGCAGAGATCACCTCTGAGTAAGTGGTATGCAACTGAGTACAACTGGAGTTTCTTGAGTTGGGCTGCATAGGGCATCTGTTTGAGGACACTAATCCTCTTGCTGAGGTACTTTTATGGTCTTTCCAGCTGTTGCAGGTGTCTTGTGAGGTACATCCCAAATGGGGTGTTGTATTCTATGATGGGTCTAATGAGTGATGAGTAGAGGGGCACAATGACCTCTTTTGATCTGGATGTGAACCCTTTTGTGATTATGTAGGCCACATAGAAGGATTTTCAAACAACTTTGGCAATGTGATTATCAAAGGAGAGATTACTATCTACTTGGGTCCCCAGATCCCTTTTTACATTTTCCATATTTAGGGGACTACCACCTATGTGGTAGTTTGTGGATACTTTGTTTTTTTCCAAAGGAGATGACTATGCACTTTTTGGCATTTAGCTTGAGGCCATGGTTTTGACACCAGGTATCTGTCTCTGTGAGACCCTTATGGAGGATGTCTGTGTCAGCCAGAGAGTCAATTATAGCCCCTAGTTTGCATTCATCTGCGAACTTGGTCAGCCATAGTCCTCCTGTGCTTGCTTGTACCTCTGAGAAGTATATGCCGAACAGGAGGGGTCCTAGGACTGAGCCCTGGGGAACACCACTTGTAACCAGTTTAGAGTCGGACCTAGCTCCTGCAACTCTCACCATGTGGGTTCTGTCCATGAGCCAGTTGGCAACCCATCTTGTGACATAGGGGTTTATGTTCAGGCTCGTAAGCTTGTCTATAATACCAGAATGGGGAATGGTGTTGAAGGCCTTTGCGAGGTCTAGGTAGGCTGTGTGTACCACCTTTCCCTCATCTATAGCCTTGGTAACTGTCTCAAAGAAGTCCACCAGGTTTAGGAGGCATGATCTGCTCTGCCCTTAACAAAGCCGAACTGGATAGGGTCCAGTGTTTGGAGGTTCCCAATGTCTCTGTTAATGAGTTCCATGATGATGCGCTCCATAGCCTTGCAGACAAAGCTAGTCAGGCTTATAGGGCAATAGTAACCAGGGTTTGTTTTGGCTCCACCTTTGTGGAGCGGAATAACCATTGCTGTGAGCCACTCTGTGGGTACATAGCTTGTGGAGAGGCTGAATTTGAACAATGTGTTTAGGTGAGGGGTTAGTTCGTCTTTGAGCTCGTGTAGGATGCAGCCTTGGACACCATCTGGTCCCATTGATGCTGTGTTTTTGGCTTTGGAGAGGGCTGTTTTAACCTGAGTGTCTGTGATTTCAGGGGCTCTACATTCTTCTGGTATGGTTATGGGCCCTTTTGGGGGTGAGAGGGGGGTGAAGTTTGCACTGAACCTGTCTGCCAGGATGTTGGCGATATTGGTCGGTTCAGTGTATTTTGTGCCATTCTGCACTAACTCTGAGCAGATCTGAGCATTGATACTTAGATTCTTGACATAGCTAAAGAATGCTTTGTGATTATCTTTGGAGTCCTTGACAATTTTTCTTTCAAAGCTCATCTTGGATGATTTTATGAGAGATCGCAGTTTCTTGCTGATATTGATCAGGGATGTCTTCCCTTCTTGGGATTTTATTATTTTCTGTACTAGTTTCTTCCTTCTATTATATAGCTTGTTTATGGCAGCAGTCCACCAGACTGGTTTCCTTTTCTTGGAGGAGTGAGTCTTGGTTTTGATTGGGATAGCACGATCCATGCATTCTTGTAGGTGCCCATAGAATGCATTAGTAAAGGATTTTGCAGCTTGGACGCATTATCCTTTAGCATGGGGGCTTTGAAACTTTCCACCTCGGTCTTAAGTAATGTGAGGTTAGCTTTTGAAAAGTTTTTCATGGTGGTTTCCTTGTCCGGGGGTGAGGGCGGAATGTGGATATCCAAAATGATTTGTTTATGGTCAGATCTAACCAGCGAGGGGTTGACCTCTGGTGTGGAACACTGGTCGCCCATGTTGGTGATGACCAGGTCCAATATGTTGTCGCCTCTGGTGGGAGTGTTGACGAGTTGATCCAGGATGTTTGAGTTTATAAATTCTAGGAAATGTTGGGCAAGGGAGTTAGTACGTGAGTAGTATTCCCAGTTAATGTTTGGGTAATTGAAATCACCCAATATTAGGGTGTTTGGTAGGACCTTTATGTTTCCCAGTGTTTCCAGAAATGTGGAATGGGGGTTCTGGGACTTGATGGGTGATCTGTAGCAAGCTACAATTTGAATTGCAGGTTTGCCTGTTGTTAGTTGCATGTGGATGATCTCTGAAGCATCGTGCTGTGCCACTAACCTGGAGGTGTGGGTATCCTTGATGAATATGGATATGCCACAACCTTTTTTATTTCAGTCCAGGTTCTGTGGCCAAAATGTATGGTATGAGTTGTACCCTGGTAGTGCTGGGGTGCTCTGTAGATCCTTAAACCAGAATTCTGTTTCTGCACATATATCGATTTTCTCCATACTGAGGAGTGCCTCGAGTGCATGCATTTTGACGTTTAGACTTCTGGCACTGAGTAGCATTAACCTCAGTTTTTTGCTACATGTGCTATTTACGGTGGTGGGTTTGTCTTTTGAGCCTTGCCTAAAAAAGGCACTATGGGGGTGGCAAGAGCTTTGCCCAGTATTCGAAAGCCTAAGGGTGAAAGGTGCAAGCCGTCTCTAGTGAAGCAGCATGGCTTGTCGAGCATGTCATCCCAAGCGGACAGACACTGGATCCCCTTTGAATGACACCAGAAACTTAGCCAATTGTTGAAATTGATCATTTTTTCTTTATACCGTGGTATCATTCTTGGTGAGGGCAGGATGCTACTCAGGGTCAGGGTCATACCGGCCTGGGCTACGTGATCAGAGAGCTCTTCCATGTCTCTTTTCAGGTAGTCCAGGGAGGTTCGGCTCAGGTCATTCACACCAACATGGACAATGACAGAGTCATATTTGTACTTGTTCTGGAGTGACCTGAGTGCTTGTGTTATGTGGTGGATCCTGGAACCCGACAGGCAGTTAACAGTAACCTTCTCCTTATTCAGCCTAGTGAGTGGGACATCAGTGTGTCTGAATATAGAGTCACCTATTACTAGTATGTCGGATATGTTATTTTGCCTTAAGGGCTGTGATTGTGTGGCACACTGGTTTTGTGAAGTATGTGTTTCATAGTTTGTGTTGGGGGTTGGAGGTTGCTTGGATGTCTGCTTTGGAGGTCTCTGTTACTTTTGCAGATTTTTATTTAGAGCCTCCGAGTATGTTTTTGTGTATTTATGTGTGTTTTTTGCCAGTGCTGGTTTAATGGGTCTATGTGAGACTGGTGGTGTGATGCAAGTATTTCCCTTCTCCTCTTGACTGTGTGATCAAGTCTTGGGATGAGAGAGCTTAGCCTCCAGTTTGGCTGTATAATTGCATCTCTCACATGTATTAGTGTTTGGTGGTAGGAGGAGAGGGTTGTCTGTATACATGAGGCAGTTGTAACATTGCCTCAAAATGCCCAGATTCACCAGTTGGACTAGAGAGTACACCTGAAACTGCCCTTTGGACATGCCTGGATAGGTACAGTGAACTGTTTTACTGAATGGCTGGTAAGGTTGAATAGAAAGCCTTGTCCTTCTGTACAGTATAGGGGAGTCTAGTGCTAGGGTTTATACGTGCTTGCTATGAGTTTTGAGCAAGTGCCGGGCTGAGAAATGAATGGCTTGAGTACTTAAGTTGAAAGTTTGTCTAGTTCCAAGGGAAAAAAATTGAAGAGGAGACTTTGTGGAGCCAGGAATTGTTATACCCTAGCTAACTGGAATTGCCCGGCATGCAAAACCGGGCAAATTCGTTTTTTTATAGCAGGGAAATTAAAGAGATAGAAAGTAGCCCAAAATGGCCCATAAGCTACTATTTTCTGGGCTGAAACCACTCCTGCAGGGACAGATAGGTTGCTCAAAGCTCCCTTCTCTCACAGGTGAACAGAGAAACTTCCTTCTATCCAAGTAAGGTATGGGCAAACACAGAGATGTGTAACACAGCCCTGAATTCAGCACTAACCTGAAAACTGGCCTATACCAGTTTAGAAAGGTGGGAAACAAGTATATATATTTTTTTTTATTTTTTTTCAGAAAATGAAGCAGATACAATCCAAAAAAACACTTTAAATGCACAGAAAAGGATACTTATTGTTATATATCTCAGATCAGAGTTGTAGTCAATGCCCCTAGTAATAAAGTAGGAAGAAACACAAATATAGTAAAAGCAGATGAAGAAAGTGCACATATATATATATATATATATATATATATATATATATATATATATATATATATATATATATATATATAAAGCAAAAGAAAACGAGCAGACTGATTTAAACAAGTTACCCAATTAACCAGAAAAAAGCTCAAAACTGAGCCCTGTTCCAGCAGTCTTCAATCAGACAAGTTCCAACTGCACACTCCTGTTACTATGGTGCAGGGGAACCTTCTCCAAAAAAAGATGGCCTGGATCAGTGCTCAAGTTATACAAACAAAGCTAGATTCAGCAGGCCTGAATCTGATCTATGCTACATAAACAAGGGGCACCAATTTCAGAAAGAAACAGTTCAAATAAGCAGGCACAATAACCCTGTGACCAGAAATTCCCAGCTCAGAAGGGCAGAATCCAGCCTCTCCCCATACAAGAGTGCAGACCACAAACCTTCTTAATGTAAAATAACTGGCCTGAAGCCCAAGTGCTTAAACCAGAACTAATACACTTTTAGAATAGCAGGCACTGAGCCTTCAATCAGCAATTCCCAGCTTAGAAGGCTGTAAGCTACCTGTCCTGCCACAACAGTGCAGACCGCAAACCTTCTTAATGTAAAACAACCGGTATGAAGCCAAAGTGCTTAAACCAAAAGACCTAGAATAACAGTTACAATATAATCAGACTACTACCAAACAGTAATAAATGCAGCAGAATAAAAAAAAATTGAGCACTTTCAAGAAGAGGCAAAAGCAAAATACAGTAGGAGGAAACACAAATACAGTAAAAGCAGATGAATAAAATGCAATTTATTTTGTTAGTAATATGCAAGGAGAGAGGAAGTAAGAACCTAAGTGGGTTGGCCTTCTCAAATCTTCTCTCTGTATTAAGTAAAGTGAACACTAGACACAGAATAGGATCTCACTGTACTCGGTTAAGTGAGCAAATGAGATGGACTCAAAAGGAGTGTTCAAATACAGACTTACGGGACAAGGAGAGGCAGGCAATTCCAGAGCCACCAACACTAACAACAAAACAAGAACAGGGAGGGGAGGTGAGGAACTAACTGCAGAGAGACACACAACACACTATATTCAGTGAAACACACAATTAGGTAAGAGAAAAAATTAAATACAGTACTTTTAAAACTGCAAGTTTGTACTAAACTTCAGCTTCTAATGCAGGTGATTGTAGCCAAACAAGTCTCTCAGATGTTGAGCATAAAATGAATTTTCAAACTTTGTGGCTAGTACTTAAAGTACAGAGGAAGCCCTCTAGACTAACAGTTAATTATCAGCTAACAAAGAAGTGAGAAGACCACCAACCCCTCTTATAGCAGAGAGACACACAGCACAGTATATTCAGTGAAACACACAATTAGGTAACAGAAAAAATAAAATACAGTACTTTTAAAACTGCAAATTTGTACTTCAGCTTCTAATGCAGGTGATTGTAGCCAATCAAGTCTCTCAAAAGTTGAGCATAAAATGAACTCTCAAACTTTGTGGCTAGCACTAAAGTAAAGAGGAAGCCCTCTAGGCTAACAGGTAAATATCAGATAACAAAGTAGTGAGAAGACCATCACCCCCTCTTATACCAGAAAGACACAGAGCACAGTATATTCAGTGAAACACACAATTAGATAACAGAAAAAAATGAAATACAGTACTTTTAAAACTGCAAATGTGTACTTAACTTCAGCTTTGAATGCAGGTGATTGCAGCCACCAAGTCTCTCAGAAGTTGAACATAAAATGAATTCTCAAACTTTGTGGCCAGCAATTAAAGTACAGAGGAAGCCGTCTAGGCTAACCATTAAATATCAGATAACAAAGAAGTGAGAAGACCACCACACCCTCTTATACCAGAGAGATGCACAGTACACTATATTCAGTGAAACACACAATTAGGTAACAGAAAAAATGAAATACGGTACTTTTAAAACTTCAAGTTTGTACTTAACTTCAGATTGTAGCCAACCAAGTCTCTCAGAGGTTGAGCATAAAATGAATTCTCAAACTTTGTGGCTAGCACTTAAAGTACAGAGGAAGCCCTCTAGTCTAACAGTTAAATATCAGATAATAAAAAAAAATGAGAAGACCACCACCCCCTCTTTTAGAAGATAGACACACTGCACACAATATTCAGTGAAACACACAATTAAGTAACAGAAAAAAATCAAATACAGTACTTTTAAAACTGCAAGTTTGTACATAACTTCAGCTTCTAATGCAGGTGATTGTAGCCAACCAAGTCTCTCAGAAGATGAGCATAAAATTAATTCTCAAACTTTGTGGCTAGCACTTAAAGTACAGAGGAAGCCCTCTAGGCTAACATTTAAATATCAGATAACAAAGTAGTGGAAAGACCAGCACCCCCTCTTATACCGGAGAGACACACTGCACAATATATTCAGTGAAACACACAATTAAGTAACTGAAAAAAATGAAATACAGTACTTTAAAAACTGCAAGTTTCTACTGAACTTTAGCTTCTAATGCAGGTGATTGTAGCCAACCAACTCTCCCAGAAGTTGAGCATAAAATGAATTCTCAAACTTTGTGGCTAGCACTTAAAGTACAGAAAAAGCATTGTAGGCTAACAGTCAAATATCAGATAAAGAAGTGAGAAGACCACCACCCCCTCTTAAAGCAGAGAGACACACAGTACACTATATTCAGTGAAACACACAATTAGGTAACAGAAAAAATGAAATACAGTACTTTTAAAACTGCAAGTTTGTACTTAACTTCAGCTTCTAATGCAGGTGATCATAGTCAACAAAGTATCTCAGAAGTTGAGCATAAAATGAATTCTCAAACTTTGTGGCTAGCACTAAAAGTACAGAGGAAGTCCTCTAGGCGTACAGTTAAATATCAGATAAAGAAGTGAGAAGACCACCACCCCCTCTTATAGCAGAGATACATGCAGCACACTATATTCAGTGAAACACACAATTAGGTAACAGAAAAAATTAAATACAGCACTTTTAAAACTACAAGTTTGTACTTAACTTAAGCTTCTAAAGCAGGTGATTGTAGCCAACCGAGTCTCTCAGAAGTTGAGCATGAAAGGAATTCTCAAACTTTGTGGCTAGCACTTAAAGTAGAGAGGAAGACGTCTAAGCTAAAAGTTAAATATCTGATAACAAACAAGTGAGAAGACCACCACCCCCTCTTTTAGCAGAGAGACACACAGCACACTATATTCAGTGAAACACAATTAGGTAACAGAAAAAATAAAATAGAGTACTTTTAAAAATGGAAGTTTGTACTTAACTTCAGCTTGTAATGCATGTGATTGTAGCCAACCAAGTCTCTCAGAATTTGACCATAAAATGAATTTTCAAATTTTGTGGGTAGCACTTAAAGCACAGAGGAAGCCCTCTAGGCTAAAAGTTAGATATCAGATAAAAAAGTGAGAAGACCATCACCCCCTCTTATATCAGAGAGACACACAGCACACAATATTCAGTGAAACACACAATTAGGTAACAAAAAAATGAAATACAGTATTTTTAAAACTGCAAGTTTGTACTTAATGTCAGCTTCTAATGCAGGTTGTTGTAGCCAACTAAGTCTCTCAGAAGCTCAGCATAAAATTAATTCTCTAACTTTGTGGCTAGCACTTAAAGTACAGAAAAAGCCCTCTAGGCTAACAGTTAAATATCAGATAAAGAAGTGAGAAGACCACCACCCCCTCTTAAAGTAGAGAGACACAAAGCGCACTATATTAAGTGAAACACACAATTAGGAAACAGAAAAAAATGAAATGCAGTATTTTAAAAACTGCAGGTTTGTACTTAACTTCAGCTTATAATGCAGCTGATTGTAGCCAACCAAGTCTCTCAGAAGTTGAGCAAAAAATAAATTCTCAAATTTTGTGGCTAGCACTTAAAGTACAGAGGAAGCCCTCTATGATAACAGTTAAATATCAGACAACAAGGTAGTGAGAAGACGACCACCCCCCTTATACCAGAGAGACACAGAGCACAGTATAATCAGTAAAACACACAATTAGGTAGCATAAAAAAATGAAATACAATACTTTTAAAACTGCAAGTTTTTACATAACGTCAGCTTCTAATGCAGGTGATTGTAGCCTACCAAGTCTCTCAGAAGTTGAGCATAAAATGAATTTTCAAACTTTGTGGCTAGCACTTAAAGTACAGAGGAAGCCCTCTTGGCTAACAGTTAAATATCAGATAAGAAAGACGTGAGAAGACCAGCACCCCATCTTATAGCAGAGAGACACACAGCACACTATATTCAGTGAAACACACAATTAGGTAACATAAAAAAAATGAAATACAGTACTTTGAGAACTGCAAGTTTGTACTTAACTTCAGCTTCTAATGCAGGTGATTGTAGCCAACCAAGTCTCTCAGAAGTTGAGCATAAAATGATATCTCAAACTCTGTGGCTAGCACTTAAAGTACAGAGGAAGCCCTCTAGGCTAACAGTTAAATATCAGATAACAAAAAAGTGAGAAGACCACCACCCCCTCTTTTAGAAGATAGACACACAGCACACAATATTCAGTGAAACACACAATTAAGTAACAGAAAAAAATCAAATACAGTACTTTTAAAACTGCAAGTTTGTACATAACTTCAGCTTCTAATGCAGGTGATTGTAGCCAACCAAGTCTCTCAGAAGTTGAGCATAAAACGAATTCTCAAACTTTGTGGCTAGCACTTAAAGTACAGAGGAAGCCCTCTAGGCTAACAGTTAAATATCAGATAACAAAGTAGTGGAAAGACCAGCACCCCCTATTATACCGGAGAGACACACTGCACAATATATTCAGTGAAACACACAATTAAGTAACTGAAAAAAATGAAATACAGTACTTTAAAAACTGCAAGTTTCTACTGAACATCAGCTTCTAATTAAGGTGATTGTAGCCAACCAACTCTCTCAGAAGTTGAGCATAAAATGAATTCTCAAACTTTGTGGCTAGCACTTAAAGTACAGAAAAAGCCTTCTAGGCTAACAGTCAAATATCAGATAAAGAAGTGAGAAGACCACCACCCCTCTTAAAGCAGAGAGACACACAGTACACTATATTCAGTGAAACACACAATTAGGTAACAGAAAAAAATGAAATACAGTACTTTTAAAACTGCAAGTTTGTACTTAACTTCAGCTTCTAATGCAGGTGATCGTAGTCAACCAAGTATCTCAGAAGTTGAGCATAAAATGAATTCTCAAACTTTGTGGCTAGTACTAAAAGTACAGAGGAAGCCCTCTAAGGCATACAGTTAAATATCAGATAAAGAAGTGAGAAGACCACCACCCCCTCTTATAGCAGAGATACACGCAGCACACTATATTCAGTGAAACACACAATTAGGTAACAGAAAAAATTAAATACAGTACTTTTAAAACTACAAGTTTGTACTTAACTTAAGCTTCTAAAGCAGGTGATTGTAGCCAATCGAGTCTCTCAGAAGTTGAGCATGAAAGAATTCTCAAACTTTGTGGCTAGCACTTAAAGTACAGAGGAAGAACTCTAGACTAACAGTTAAATATCAGATAACAAAGTAGTGAGAAGACCACCAACCCCACTTTTAGCAGAAAGACACACAGCACACTATATTCAGTGAAACACAATTAGTAAACAGAAAAAATGAAATAGAGTACTTTTTAAAATGGAAGTTTGTACTTAACTTCAGCTTCTAATGCATGTGATTGTAGCCAACCAAGTCTCTCAGAATTTGACCATAAAATGAATTTTCAAATTTTGTGGGTAGCACTTAAAGCACAGAGGAATCCCTCTAGGCTAAAAGTTAGATATCAGATAAAAAAGTGAGAAGACCACCACCCCCTCTTATATCAGAGAGACACACAGCACACAATATTTAGTGAAACACACAATTAGGTAACAAAAAAAAATGAAATACAGTACTTTTAAAACTGCAAGTTTGTACTTAATGTCAGCTTCTAATGCAGGTTATTGTAGCCAACTAAGTCTCTCAGAAGCTCAGCATAAAATTAATTCTCTAACTTTGTGGCTAGCACTTAAAGTACAGAAGAAGCCCTCTAGGCTAACAGTTAAATATCAGATAAAGAAGTGAGAAGACCACCACCCCCTCTTATAGTAAAGAGAGACACAAAGCGCACTATATTAAGTGAAACACACAATTAGGAAATGGAAAAAAATGAAATACAGTATTTTAAAAACTGCAGGTTTGTACTTAACTTCAACTTCTAATGCAGCTGATTGTAACCAACCAAGTCTCTCAGAAGTTGAGCATAAAATAAATTCTCAAACTTTGTGGCTAGCACTTAAAGTACAGAGGAAGCCCTCTTGGCTAACAGTTAAATATCAGATAAGAAAGGCATGAGAAGACCAGCACCCCATCTTATAGCAGAGAGACACACAGCACACTATAATCAGTGAAACACGCACTTAGGTTACAGAAAAAAAATGAAATACAGTACTTTTAAAACTGCAAGTTTGTACTGAACTTCAGCTTCTAATGCAGGTGATTGTAGCCAGTCTCTCAGAAGTTGTTGTGCAAATGAATTTACTTAAAACTTTGCCGCCAGCCGTGAAAGTACAGAGGAAGCTAACTGGGCTAACAGTTAAATATCCAGATAACAAAAAGAAGTGAGAAGACCCACAGAGACACTTATAGCAGAGACACACAGCACACTATACTCAGTAGAAACAACAAATAATAATACAGTACTTTTAAAACTGCAAGTTTGTACTGAACTTCAGCTTCTAATGCAGGTGATTGTAGCCAGTCTCTCAGAAATTGTGCATAAAATGAATTCTAAAACTTTGTGGCTGCAAGTACAGTAAGGAACCCTCTAGGCTAACAGTTAAATATCAGATAACAAAGAAGTGAGAAGACCACCAACCCATCTTATAGCAGAGAGACACACAGCACACTATACTCAGTGTGAAACAATAAACATGTGGTGAAAAAATTAAATACACTTTTAAAACTGCAAGTTTGTACTGAACTTCAGACTTCTAATGCAGGTGATTGTAGCCAAATGTCTCTCAGAATAAAATTAGTATATAAATGGGCGTTTTTTATGTATAAATTGTAACCTGATGAAGCGCATTTGTATGCGTGAAAGCGCTTGTTTCCTATAAAATAAACTGGACTTTTTATTTTATCGTGGTGGTTCCTAGCAGTATTTTTTCATACAACTATACAACATGTTAACTGGAGAATAAATAACATTTATTTCATAAATACTTCTGATAATATATACATGAATATAAATATTATTACTAATAATATAGATACCTGTTGTTCACATAATGTTGCCCTTGCAAACAATCCCTTTTCCCTGAATATTAGAAAATATTAGAAAATATTAAGAAAAATGTGAAGAAATTAAAATTACTGAAAATATTACTGAAAAAAATTACTGAAAAAGTTACTGAAAAAATTACTAACAAAATTCTTATATGGAAAACATATTACACCTCCATATTCATTCCATTCAGTGAAACACACAATTAGGTAACAGAAAAAATGAAATACTGTACTTTTAAAACTGCAAGTTTGTACATAACTTCAGCTTCTAATGCAGGTGATTGTGACCACAAAGTCTCTCAGAAGTTGAGCATAAAATGAATTCTCAAACTTTGTGGCTAGCACTTAAAGTACAGAGGAAGCCCTCTAGGCTAACAGTTAAATATCAGATAAAAAACTGAGAAGACCACCACCCCCTCTTACAGCAGAGAGACAGACAACACATTATATTCAGTGAAACACACAACTATGTAACCAAAATGAAATACAGTACTTTTAAACCTGAAAATTTGTACTTAACTTCAGCTTCTAATGCAGGTGATTGTAGCCAACCAAGTCTGTCAGAAGTTGAGCATAAAATGAATTCTCAAACTTTGTAGCTAGCACTTAAAGTACAGAAAAAGCCTTCTAGGCTAAAAGTCAAATATCAGATAACAAAGAAGTCAGATGACCACCACCCCCTCTTATAGCAGAAAGACACACAGTACACTATATTCAGTGAAACACACAATTAGGTAACAGAAAAAAATGAAATACAGTACTTTTAAAACTGCACATTTGTACTTAACTTCAGCTACTAATGCAGGTGATTGTAGCCATCCAAGTATCTCAGAAGTTGAGCATAAAATGAATTCTCAAACTTTGTGGCTAGCACTAAAAGTACAGAGGAAGCCCTCTAGGCTTACAGTTAAATATCAAATAAAGAAGTTAGAAGACCACCACCCCCTCTTATAGCAGACAGACACACAGCACACTATATTCAGTGAAACACACAATTAGGTAACAGAAAAAATGAAATACAGTAGTTTTAAAACTACAGAGGAAGCCCTCTAGGCTAACAGTTAAATATCAGATAACAAACAAGTGAGAAGACTACCACCCCCTCTTTTAGCAGAGAGACACAGAGCACAATATGTTCAGTGAAATACAATTAGGTAACAGAAAAAATGAAATACAGTAGTTTTAAAACTGGAAGTTTGTACTTAACTTCAGATTGTAGCCAATCAAGTCTCTCAAAAGTTGAGCATAAAATGAATTCTCAAACTTTGTGGCTAGCACTTAAAGTACAAAGGAAGCTCTCTAGGCTAACAGCTAAATATCAGATAACAAAGAAGTGAGAAGACTACCACCCCCTCTTATAGCAGAGAGACACACAACCCACTTTAGTCAGTGTAACACAAATAACTAACAGAAAAAAATTAAATACAGTACTTTTAAAACTGCAACTTAGTACTTAACTTCAGCTTCTAATGCAGGTGAATGCAGCCAACCAAGTCTATAAGACATTTGTGCATCAAAATGAATTCTCAAACTTTGTGGCTAGCACTTAAAGTACAGAGGAAGCCCTCTAGGCTAAAAGTTAAGTATCAGATAACAAACTAGTGAGACCACCACCACCTCTTATACCAGAGAGACACACAGCACAGTATATTCAGTGAAACACGCAATTAAGTAACAGAAAAAAAATGAAATACAGTACTTTCAAAACTTCAAATTTGTTGTTAACTTCAGCTTCTAATGCAGGTGGTTGTAGCCAACCAATTCTCTTAGAAGTTGAGCATAAAATGAATTCTCAAACGTTTTGGCTATCACTTAAAGTACAGAGGAAGCTCTCTAGGCTAACAGTTATATATCTGTAAACAAAGAATTGAGAAGCCCACCGCCCCCTCTTATAGCAGAGAGACACACAGCACACTATTTTCAGTGAAACACACAATTAGGTAACAGAAAATAATGAAACACTGTACTTTTAAACCTGCAAGTTTGCACTGAACTTCAGCTTCTAATGCAAGTGATTGTAGCCAACCAAGTCTCTCAGAAATTGAGCATAAAATGAATTCTCAAACTTTGTGGCTAGCACGTAAAGTACAGAAGAAGCCCTCTAGGCTATCAGTTAAATATCACATAAAGAAGTGAGATGTCCACCACCCCTTCTTATAGCAGAGAGAGATGCAAAGCACAATATATTCAGTGAAAGACAATTAGGTAACAGAAAAAAATGAAATACAGTACTTTTAAAACTGCAAGTTTGTACTTAAGTTCAGATTGCAGCCAACCAAGTCTCTCAGAAGTTGAGCATGAAATTAATTCTCAAACTTTGTGGCTAGCACTTAAAGTACAGAGGAAGCCCACAAGGCTAACGGTTAAATATCACATAACAAAGAAATGAGAAGGCCACCACCCCCTCTTATAGCAGAAAGACACACAGCACACTATATTCAGTGAAACACACAGGTAAAAGAAAAAATGAAATACAGTATATTTAAAACTGCAAGTTTGTACTTAACTTCAGCTTCTAATGCAGGTGATTGTAGCCAACCAAGTCTCTCACAAGTTCAACATAAAATGAATTCTCAAACTTTGTGGCTAGCACTTTAAGTACAGAGGAAGCCCTCTAGGGTAACAGTTAAATATCAGATAACAAAGAAGTGAGAAGACCACCACCCCCTCTTATAGCAGAAAGACACACAGCACGCTATATTCAGTGAAACACACAATTAGGTAACAGAAAAATGAAATACAGTACTTTTAAAACTGCAACTTTGTACGTAATTTCAGCTTCTAATGCAGGTGATTGCAGCTAACCAAGTCTCTCAAAAGTTGTGCATAAAATGAATTCTCAAACTCTGTGGCTAGCACTTAATGTACAAAGGAAGCCCTTTAGGCTAACAGTTAATTATCAGATAGCAAAGAAGTGAGAAGACCACCACCCCCTCTTATAGCAGAAACACACACAGTGCACTATATTCAGTGAAACACACAATTAGGTTACAGAAAAAATGAAATACAGTACTTTTAAAACTGCAAGTTTGTACTTAACGTCATCTTCTAATGCAGGTGATTGTAGCCAACCAAGTCTCTCAGAAGTTGAGCATAAAATGAATACTCAAACTTTTTGGCTAGCACTAAAAGTTCAAAGGAAGCCCTCTAGGCTTACAGTTAAATATCAGATAAAGAAGTGAGAATACCACCAACCCTTCTTATAGCAGAGAGACACACAGTACACTATATTTAGCAAAAGACGCAATTAGGTAACAGATAAAAATGAAATACAGTACTTTTAAAACTGCAAGTTTGTACATAACTTCAGCTTCTAATGCAGGTGATTGTAGTTAACCAAGTATCTCAGAAGTTGAGCATAAAATGAATTCTCAAACTTTGTAGCTAGCACTAAAAGTTCAGAGGAAGCCCTCTAGGCTTACAGTTAAATATCAGATAAAGAAGTGAGAAGACCACCACCTTCTCTTATATCAGAGAGACACTCAGCACACTATATTCAGTGAAATACAAAATTAGGTAACTGAAAAAATGAAGTAGAGTACTTTTAAAACTGGAAGTTTCTACATAACTTCAGTTTCTAATGCATGTGATTTTAGCCAGGCAACACTCTCAGAAGTTGAGAATAAAATGAATTCTCAAACTTTGTGGCTAGCATTTAAAGTACAGAAGAAGCCCTCTAGGCTATCAGTTAAATATCACATAAAGAAGTGAGAAGTCCACCACCCCTTCTTATAGGAGAGAGAGATGCAAAGCACACTATATTCAGTGAAACACACAATTAGGTAACAGAAAAAATGAAATACGGTACTTTTAAAACTGCAAGTTTGTACTTAACTTCAGCTTCTAATGCAGTAAAGTTAAGCCCCAAACCAAAAAAATCTTTTATTTTTTTAGAAGGTTGAGCAATAAAATGAAAATTT